>NW_024871045.1:1710000-1837500 GCF_019054845.1 Dipodomys spectabilis
GACCTTTGCCCATGCTGTACCTTCTGCCTGAGGCCCTCTGCCCTGAATCCACATCTTAGAACTCCTGGGGAATTTTGGCACTGCTTATATCACCTCCTGGAGCAAGTATTTACTTCCCTTCTCCCACTTTTTTTTCATATTGAGTTGCTAGAGATGGAACTTGTGCAGGCTGACTGGCAAATGCTCTATCTTGTGTGTGTGTGTGTGTGTGTGTGTGTGTGTGTGTGTGTGTGTGTGTGCATGTGCGTGCCAGTCCTAGGCTTTGATTTCATGGCCTGGATGCTATCCTATCCCTGAGCTTTTGTGCTCAAGGCTAGCACTCTAGTACTTAAACCACAGCTCTACTTCTGGCTTTTTGTGTTTAATTGGAGAAAAGTGTCTCATATAGACTTTCCTGCTTGCAATTGGGATCCTCAGATCTCAGCCTCCTGAGTAGCTTACAGAGGTTAACCACCAACACCTACCCTCTACCCTACCTCTTACCTATAACCTCGGCCCTCCTCTGATTCCCAGAAGAATATGTCTCATCAGGCTCACTTATTTTTTGCCAATCTTGGGGCATGAACTCAAGTTCTGGGCATGTTCCTGAGCTTCTTTTGCTCAAGGCTAGCCCGCTATCACTTAAGCCACAGTGCCACTTTTGGCTTTTTCTCTTTCTGTGGTACTGAGCAATCGAACCCAGGGCTTAGTGCATGCTAGGTAAGCACTCTACCATTAAGCCACATTCGCACCCCAAGGCTCCCTTCTAATGGGAATTATCTATATAGAGAGATATATAGATATATAGATATATCTCTCCATATATATCTATATATCTTCTCTATATATCTATAAGTTTATAGATATATAGATATATATATATATATAGATCTATCTATATCTATATCTATATCTATCTATCTATCTATCTATATATATATATATATAGAGAGAGAGAGAGAGAGAGAGAGAGAGAACGATCACTCCTGTGGCTTGATTACAGGTCATCAGAACTTTCTGGAGCTCAGTTTGCCAGAGGCTGGTGTGCTAAGACTGTGATCCCATTTATGGATTGGCCATTGTAGGCCTTGAGTTGAAATCCCAGCATGGCCAAAAATTTATTCGTGCAGTAAGAAGCCAATTTTGACACTTTTTTTCCTTCTCTTTGAGTGTCCTGGGTCTCAGTATGATGTATAATCCATATGCAAATATATCCTATGTGATATGATGTAATAAAAGAACTATTATATGGGTAATAATACTAAATAAACAAGGGTAATAAAGATCATATGCAGTAAACCCATGCATGAAAATAGATCTCATATATTAGTATTACTTTTTCCAGTGCTGGGCTTCATTTCAGGCCCTGGGAACTAGTCTGAATTTCTTGTCTTCAAGGACAGTGAGCTTTTCCCCTTTACCCACAGTGTCACAGAGTTATCCAGACCCTCAGTTCAAATAAAAGGCCTGCCAGAAAAATGGTGCAAATTCCAAATCAGGGCCTTATAATAATTATTATTTTTTTGGGCTTGCATTCAGGTCTTGGCATCTCTGCCACAGCCCACCCTTGGATCCTAGGACCCTAGTTCAAATCTTGAGGCTGGCAAAAAAAAGGAGAAGCATAAAACTGAGAAGTTCAAGAGGTGGTTTTTTACTTTTTTTTCCCTTTGTATTGTGACCATCCTGGATGTAAATGACAAGGCAAGAAAGAGTACATGACTTTGCATTGCTGATGTTTGGCAGACTATTAAAGAAGCCATAGCCAAAACTGGCAACTTAGGTCTGGAGGTCGAATCCTGGGATTGCCACTAATGAATGGCAGAGATTCTAAAAACCCATTCCCATGTACATCTATACAAATGGAATGTTATAAAAGTAACAAGTAAATTAGTAGTTAGTGTTTGATTATATTATAAAATTATTCACAACATTTATAATACAATGACTAATTTTCAATTAATACTTTATTATGTATTCAATCATGATCCTTAAAAAAGGAAGGAATAATTTAATTCCCAGTAATCAGTAGTAATATCGTATATGCAATTTCATAGTATACAGACATCTCTCTCTTGTTTCATGCATCTAGAGCTATCCATCTATCTATCTATCTATCTATCTATCTATCTATCTATCTATCTATCTATCTATCTATCTATCTATCTGTCTGTCTGTCTGTCTGTCTGTCTCTCTATCTATCTATATCTCTGTAGAGATATGTATCTATATCTCTGTAGAGATATAGATAGATAGATAGAGATATATCTCGATCTCTATCTCTCTCTATCAGCCACTACTATGGCTTGTTCCCAGGTCCTCAGAACTGGCTGGAAGCTCAGTTTGCCAAAGGCTTTTGTTCTACAACTGACCCTTTCATGAATTGGGCATTGTGGGCTGTGAGTTCAAATCCCAGCATGGCCAAAATTTTATATGTGGTGTCAGAAGCCAATTTTGACACATTTTTTTCCTTGTCTGTGAAAGTTCTGGGTCTCAGTATGATGTATAATCTATATGCAAATAGATCCATGTGATAAGATGTAATAAATGAAATAGATGCTATATATGTATTATCACTAAATAAAATAAAAACAAGGGTAATAAATGTCATAAGTTTTGAACCCATGCACGTAAATAGATCTCATATATAGATATTATTTTTTTCAGTACTGGGGCTTGAAATTGGGCCCTAAAATTCTTGCTGAAATTCTTGTCTTCAACGACGGTGAGCTTACTCTCCGCCATAGTACCACAGAGTTACCCAGACCCTGAGTTCAAATCCCAGGCCTGCCAGAAAAACAGTGCAAATTCCAAGCCAGGGCCTTAATATTTTTTTTGGCCATGCCTGGGGCTTGAACTCAGCTCGTGCAACTCTGTTTCAGTTCTGATCATCCTAGGCTGCTGTGCAGCTTCTGGACCCACAGCCCATCCTGAGATCCTAGGACCTGAGTTCAAACATTGGGACCATCAAAAAAAAAAGTAGAAGTGCTAGGAAGATGGCTCAGTAAACAGTGCTTGCCTTGCATATATAAGGCCCTGGGTTAGATTCCTCAGCACCATATAAGCAGAAAAACCTGGAAGTAGTCTTATGGCTCAACTGGTAGGGCGATAGCCTTGAGCTGAAGAGTTGAGGGACAGCACCCAGACCCAGAGTTCTGGCCCCCAAACTGAAAACAAAGGAGAAGGATAAAACTGGGAAGTTCCAGAAGGCAGTTTTATATGTTTTTTTTTTCCTTTGCATTGCAACCATTTTGGTTCTAAATGACAGGGCCTGGAAAGTGTACGTGACCTTGCCCTGCTGAAGTTTGGTGGGCTATCAGGGAAGCCATAGCCAAAATCAGCAACCTAGGCCTGGGTGTGAATCCCAAGACTGCCACCTATGAATGGCAGGAGATCCTAAGAAATGCATTTTGATATATATCCATACAAATGGAATGTTGCAAAGTAATAATTACATTAGTAGTGTATGATTATATTATAAAATTATACACAATAATTATAGTATATTGACTAATTTTCAATTAATACTTTATTATGTATTCAACCATAATACTTAAATAAAGGAAGGAATAATTTATTGATAATTCGTAGTAATATAGTATATATAATTAATTAATATACAGACATCCCTGTCTTGTTTTATGCATACATATATATATGTACTTATATATGTATGTGTATATATATGTGTGTGTGTGTGTGTGTGTGTGTGTGTGTAACAATCTACATATCTATTTCTACACTTGAAATTCCTGGGGCTCTGTGGTAGAGTGCTCGCCTAGTATGTATGAAGCCCTGGGATCCATTCCACAATATCACATGAACAGAATTAACAGCAAGTAGTGCTGTCATTCAAGAAGTGGAGCACTGCTGTTGAGCATGAAAGCTTAAGGATTGTGTTTAGGCCCTTACTCAGGCCCCAGGACTGACACCAAAAACAAGTTAGAATATTCTGACTGCAAGTATAGAAGGCCAGGATTTCAAATACCTCATCACAGAGCAAGCTGCGAGTCTGAAGCCGATGGATGCCACCTAACATGACTTAGCCAGAGGTCAACAGCTGCAACCGAGCACCATGGAACCAGATGATGCTGGCTCACCACTTGCTGCTTGGGGGATGATATCAGACACTGGTGGGTTGAAAACTCAGCCCTGACAGGAAGTCTGCGAGACTCTGAGCTGTGCCTCAAAATGGTAGAGCTCTAGCCTTGAGGAAAAGATCTTCGGACAGTACCTCCAACCTATGAGTGAAATCCCCGAGGCTGATGAAACTCCCCACAAAAAAACACCCTTCTAAACCGTAAGATGTTAACTTGTGTGGTTTGTGATGTGTATGTGAAAGAGTGGTGATACTGATGAAAGCACCTTAAATCTAAAGACAGTTTATACTATACAGCTATGTGATGAAACCTTCCTGGGGTGCTCGGTCCTGAGTCTTTCACGGGGTGCTGGATCATTCATGGGGTACTGTGTGCTGAGTTATTCACAGGGTGCTATGTGCTGAGTCCTTCACGAGTTGTATTCTTTCATCTGGTCCTTATAAGAGCTACACAAGTAAGATGATTGTGCAGATGAGTAAGTTGAGGCTCAGATATGTCCCCAAGGCAGGGCCAAATTTATGTATATATTTAGCTCTAGTGACGTCTCCTGCAGACAATTGTTTTGGTTTAATTTTCACCATCATGAACCTTGAACTCACAGCCTAGGTGCTGAATTTCTTCTTGGGCTTATGGCTAAAGTTCTACCATGGTGAGCCAAGGACCTCCTTGCAGCAAAGTGTCAGGGCTTAGGTGTCTTTAGCTGAGGTCTATCATCCTGTCTGCTCAGGAAGCTAAAGATCTTGGTTCAAAGCAATTTCAGATCATGGTCCAAAGCCAGCCTGGGCAGGAAATTCCTTGAGATGGTTATCTCCTAAAACCACCAGAAAGCCTGAAGGGGCCCTGTAGCTCAAGTGCTAGAGCGCTAGATTTGAGCTGAAGAGATGAGAGACAGCACCCAGGCCCAAACTTCAACTCCTCCAACTTACAAGAAAAGAAAGAAAGAAACCTGAAGTGGAGTGCTGGGAATTTTTCCTCGGGGTAGACTGCTTTGCATGTGTGAAACCCTGGGTTTGAATCCTCAGTACCACATCCATAGAAATGTTCTACATCCCTGAAATGGCACTGTGGCTCAAGTAGTAGAGTGCTGTCCTTGTACAGGAGAAACTCAGATACAGTGGTTAGGTCCTGAGTTCAAGCACCAGGATTGGTGTACACACACACACACACACACACACACACACACACACACACACACACACACACACACACACACACACGGAGGCATCGTTGCCAATAATGAATCATTTCATTAGGTATAGCTCCCTAATTGTCTACCAGGAGCACTCTTGAATTAATGGTAGCAGTTTGTTTCAACATTGAAACATAGTCTTATAAAGACAGGATGAGTGCAGGGAACTTGGCCTGCCCCGGGATGTGGCACAAATGAAGTTTTCCTGTCAAAACAGAGCACTGGGGAGAGAGAGATCTTGGGGTAAAAAGAGGCCTTTTTCTCCTAACCTTCAGAGCCTGCCCACACTCATTCTCAGTAATTGGCCTGGATGAATTGTTTGTTACACAGCTGTACAGGAGTGAGGCCTTTTGTCTGCCTGTTCCAACAATGAAGCAGAGTTCCTCCAGCAGCCTTGGGTATGGAGAACCCCTCAGGCTACTCTGGGAACATTGAGGGTAACCCCGGAATATGTACTGTTTAGAAAGCACTGTCTGTGCTATGAAACCATTCTATTCAAAGCAAATTTCCTAGCTGGGTGCCTTTCTTCATAGAACCTCTGGATGTTCACTGATACAAATGCATGCATACATACTCAGACACATGGAGTTAATGGCTTTTTTGTAGCAGGTTCTGAGGCTTGAACTGTTAGCCTAGACATTTTCCCTGAGCTCCTTTTACTCAACGAACCATTTTATTGTGTCTTAAACCATGATTATGATAGCCTGGGATGCAGCTTCTATACCCACATATGATCCAGGGAACCTAGGACCCGAGTTCAACTCCCAGCACTGGCAAAAGTACATCAAACCAACAAAGATGGAGGAGGAAAAACCCAGGAAGTTTCACACAACAGTTTTACATTTGTTTCCTCAGCACTGTTACCCTCCTTGGTCTCAATGACTAGTCTTTTAATTGTATGTGACCTTGCATGACAAAAGCTGGAGGGGTATCAGTAAAGCCTGAGTCCAACCCAGATATGTAGGCCCTGAGTTCGATCCTGGGACTGCACCTACACACTGCCGAAGATCTAGGAAACTTGTTCCTATGTATTGGAACACTAATAAAATGTTTGAAATGTACTAATTGAATTACTAATTAGTTAGTCATTCCAGTATAAGATTGTATGTAATAAATATAGGTCATTGATTAATTCTTCATTAACTGTTCTACCGTGATTAATTAATAGAGGCATAATTTTAGACCGAATAATTGGTAGTAAAAGAATATATTAAAAATAAGATATAGACATCACTCTTTATATAGGGTTATACACTAGAATCTACATAAATGTATATCTGTCTGTATATATTTATGGATGTATATACATATGTAAATACACACAAAAATGCACACACACACTGCAATCTAAACATCTATCTGTTTATATATTGGCCATTCCTAGGGCTTGATCTCAGGTCCTCAATTTTGCCTGCCAACTTCACTTGCATCAGGCTACTCTGCTAACATTTAACCATTCATGAAGTGAATTCATGAGTTCAATTCACAGAACTGCCAAAAACTTAATCCTGGTGGACAAAATAATTGTCCCACTTGTTTTCCTTATCAGTGAAAGTCCTGGGTCTCAGGAATGATCTAGAATACATAGGGAAATTTTTGTCTTATGTAATAGGATGCAAAAAATTGTATATATAATCATGCTCACTAAAATACATAAAAAAATTAATAAAACACAAAATAAAATGAATACACTAACCTTAATATGCAGTAAATATGTGTATGTAAATATAAATCATCTGTTAAAAATGTATATGTATATTATTCTTTTAAGTGCTAGGAATTGAATTCAGGCCCTAGGAACAGGCCTGGATTTCTTGTCTTCCAGCAAGGTGAACTTCCCCATCCCCCACAGTGCTGCAGATTTACCCAGACCCTGAGTTCAATTCCCAGGCCTGGCAGAATAAAGGGCATGAATTTCAAGCCAAGGAGCCTCATAATATTTTAACTATTTTTAATGTATGAATATATGTACCTATTTATTTATTTTTATTTTGTCAGGCACAGAGCTTGAACTCAGGTCGTGGCAATTCTGCCTCAGCTTTGATCATTCTAGGCTCTGGTGCAGCCACTGGACCCACAGCCGAACTTGGGTTTCTGGGCCCCAGAGGCTGACAGGAAAAAAATAATAATGCGACACAGAAAAAAAAAAAGGCAACTTGCAGATGGTTGCCAGTTTTACATTTGTTTGCTTTGCAAGGTGACCATCCTGTGTGTGAATGACACATTTGAAAAATGTCTGTAACCTGGGTTCACTGAAGGCTGGCGGGCTACCAGGAAAGCCATAGGCCAACACGGCAACATAGGCCCTGTGTTGGAAGCCCCTTCCTGTCCTCTACCAATGGAGGGAGATCTTAAGAGTCTCATTCCTATTCATAGGAATAACGATGGAAGATTATGAATGGCAAGGTGGAATTGGTTGTTTCTGGATACTACTATACAATTAGACAGAGTGATTTTAGGAGGCCAATGGATATTAATGAGTTTTTTTAAACATTCAAAGAATATTATTACATGGACGCAATAGTTTCCAGACAGTGGATGATTTAATTAATAATTCATTAAGTATGAAAAGAATAATATTAATTATATGGAAGTATACTAAATATCCAAGAATTGGTAGAAATGTGGTCAATATAACTGAAGAATGTATAGACATCTCTGGCACTCTATAAAGATCTATATTTTATTGTGTAATACTATCTGCTTGTCAATCTGTTCTTATTTTGTCCATCCCTGGGGCTCGATCTCAGGTGCTGGAAATGACTGTCAGCTAAATATGCTCCAGGCTGGCATGCTGACACTCAGCCTTGTAGGCTGTGAGTTCAGATGCCAGCACTGACAAAAATTGAATCGTGTAGTAAGAAGTCCATGGTGACTCATGTTTTCCTTTTCTGTGAAAGTCCTGCATGTCAGGTGTGAAGTTCCATACATAGGCAAATCTATATCCTATGTAATAAATATTTCATGTGTAATAACCATCAATAAAATAAATGGTAAATAAATGAATAAAGCAAAAATAAAATGAATAACTATACTAAGTGCGATATGGGGGTCAGCATCTGGGGCTCTATCTCAGGGCCTAGGAAAGGCCTGGCAGCTGAATTGGCTATAGGTTGCTATGCTGACAGTCACTCATTCATGAATTGAACCTTCTAGGCCCTGAGTTTAGATCCCAGCACTGCCAAAAATGTAATTGTGGAGTTTAGAAGTTGAGTGTGACACACATTTTCTTTTTCTTTGAAAGTGCTCAGTGTTAGGTAGAATGTATAATTCAGATGCAAATCTATATGCTATGTAATAGGATGTCATAAATGGAAAAAATGACATAGGTGGAAGAATTGTCACTACAATTCTAATGACAGCTTGTTGAATAGAGCTATGTGCTGAGTCCTTCATAGGGTGCTCTGTGCTAAGTCCTTCATTGGGTGCTGGGCGCTGAGTCTTTCACAGAACGCTATGTGCTGAGTCATGCAAAGAGTGCCATGTACTGTGTCCTTCACAGGGTGCATTCTTTCATCAGGTCCTTGTAAGAGTTCTACAACTGAGATGATTATGCAGACAAGAATATTAACTCTCAGATATGTCCCCATGGCAGGAAAAAAATTATATATTTCTGAAGAGTAATGAGTTGTCTCCTGCAGACAATTGTTTTATTTTGTTTTTTCTCAGTCATGAACCTCGAACTAGGGGCCTGGGTGCTGCCCCTTACCTCTTGGCTCATGGTTAGCACTCCACTACGTGGAACCAAGGATCCCCTTGCAGCAGAGTTCACAGCCTAGGGGTCTATAGCTGAGGTTGTCATCCCGCCTTCTCAGGAAGATGAGATCTGAGGATCTGGGTTCCAAACTATCCCAGGCACAAAAGGTACCATGAGCCTATTTTCTCCAATTGACCACTAAGAAACCTGAAGTTGAAGTTGGGTGTTTGTTGCTCATGCCTGTCATACTAACTACTCAGGAGGATAAGATACAAGGATCATGGTTAAAAGCTAGCCTGAGCTAGAAAGTCCTTGAGACACTTAGCTCTGATGGACCACCAGAAAAACTGAAATGGCGTTTTGGCTCAAGTGGTAGAGCACAAGACTTGAGCTAAAGAGCTCAGGGACAGCACCCAGGCCCAGATGTCAACTCTTACAATAACAACAACAAAAATACAGAAACAAACTAACAAACCTGAAGTAAAGGGCTGAGAATGTGCCTTAGGAGTAAAGTGTTTTTCATATATGTAACCCTGGGTTTGATTTCTCAGGACATCACTAAAAAAAAAAGCCTGAAGTAGCTCTGGCTCAAGTGGGAGAGGGCTATCCTTGTACAAGAGAAACTAGTTATTGTGCTCAGGTACAGTGCTCAGGTCCTCACTTCAACCTCAAGGAATGGTGTATGAGTCTGCGTGCATGTGCACGCACACACACACACACACACACACACACACACACACACACACACAGACTAGAATTGATGCTGTTACACAAAATGGTAAAACAACGGGCTTCTGTACTGAGCTCATGGTCAGCACCCCAGGGCTCAACTAGGAGAGATCAAAGGTTTCAAAACCTGATGAGATTCACCAGCCCTTGATGACAGGAAGCTTTGATATCAGATTTGTACTTGGATTTCCCAGGCTTCCCGAATCCTAGAGAGGAATCATAGGACCATCATCGCCGTCAATGAAACATTTCATGAGGTTCAGTGCCCTAGTTTTCTGCAAGAAGGACTCCGGAATTTTATTGAACACTGTATCTGAACACCGGAATATAGTCTCACAAAGGCAGGATAAGTGCACAGGACTTGGCCTGCCATAGGAGGTGGCACAAATGAAGGCTCCTGTCAGTGCTCTCCCCGAGCATTGGGGAGAGAGATAGTTTGGGGTACAAAGAGACCGTTTTCTCCTGACCTTCAGAGCCTGCCCAAAATCATCCTCACTATCTGACCCAGATGGAGTTGTTTGTTACACAGCTGTACAGGAGTGAGGGCTTTTGTCTGCCTGTCCATTCAATGAGAAAGACTTCTTCCAGCAGGCCTGGGATGCAGAGAATCCCTCAGTCTACCCTAGGAACAGTGATGGGAGCCCTGGATTGTACACTGTCATGAAAGCAGTCTCTGTTACGAGATCATTTTATTGAATACAAATTCCCTAGCTTGGTGCCATTCATCATAACTACTCTGGAGCTTCACCTATAGGAATACATCCATACATACCCAAAGACATGGAGGTACATGCTCTTTTTGAGTGGTCAGGTCCTGGGGTTGAGCTATGATCCTAAGCATTGTCTCTGAGCTCCTTTTGCTCAAGGGTAGTGCATTAACCTTTCTGTGATCTCTTAGAAATAGTAGTGTCATGGACTTTCCTATGCTGACTGGATTCAAACTCAGGTTCTCTACATCTCAGACTCCTGAGGAGCTGGTTTTAAAGTGAGAAGCCACTGGTACATTCTTTCTTTTCTTCTTCACTTTTTAATCTGGAAAATCTGACTTCTTAACAGGGTCATTCCAATGGTTTGAATTTATAGGTTAACTACCCAATATTCTTCATAGCTGCTTTCTCTAGGAAAGATTTTCTCTCTTCATCTTCTCATCTGGTCACAGGTTTGTAGCCAAACGTGACAAATGAGTGTCACAGGATTTGGGAGCAAATGTCCACAGGACATGCCAGTACTGTCAATTAGCATTGAGCTGCAGTGAATTTTCCTACTCAGGATGAGAGGACTGAAAGCTAGAGCGATCCCCATACTGTCTGCATTGCTCCTTTTGCCTATAAAATGATCTAATGATTATGAGTGTTGTGTGTCTCCAACCTTAAGTATCTAGAACACACTAGAAGCATCTTCTTGTATCTCTTTTTCTCTAGTGCCTCTTGAAATTTAGATTAAGGGTTTGTGTGGAGGGGTTCCTCGGTGAATCCCTGAGGAAAGCCACTTGAAGACTCTTTGGGAGATTGCCGTTCAAAGTCAGCCTGAGCAGGAAGTCTGTCAGACTCTTATCTCTTAAAACACCAGAAAACTAGAAGTGAAGCAGTGCCCCAGAGGATAGAGCTCTAGCTTTGAGAGAGAAAGCTGAGCAGGAGACAGAGGCTAGACCAGCCAGGAAATCCTGGGAGGCAGTTATGTCCAATTAATGAACAGATGGCTGGAAGTGGATCTGTGGTGGTGGTAAAGCCTCAGCCTTGGGAAAAACAGCTGAGGAATGCAGTGGGCCCTGTGTTCAAGTCCTGGGATAGGCACAAAATTTTTTCAAAAAGAGAAGGCCAAGTTTATGTATCAATGTCCTACCTAGTTATGTGTGTATATTACTTCCCTGAGTGCAAACAGACCATATGCAATTCTTCTCCTTTTATTTACTGGTTTCTTTTTCAGATATGCTCCTTGCGCATACTGCATCATTGCCTTCATTTCAGGCCGATGGCTTTTCTCTTCCAGGGTTCCAGGCCTGTGTCCTTATATGATGCACACTGAAGCTCTCAGCAGCCTTTATTTACATTTTATTATGGGGTCAATGCAAGAATAGTCACAAATCAGGCAGGGGAAGAGAAGGTCAGGTTTCATAGAAGTAACCAGTATTCAGAAAATTAAACTTGGGGATGTAAAATGGCAGCATACTTATGTAAAAACTACCATTAAGGAAAAGATGAGGGGGCTGGGAATGTGGATTAGTGAGAGAGTGCTTGCCTAGCCTGCAAGAAGCCCTGGGTATGTTTCCTTGGTAGCACACACACAAAGCCAGAATTGGTGCTGTGGCTCAAGTAGTAGAGTGCTAAAGAGAGTGTCCTGGCCTTGAGTTCCACCCATGAACTGGCAAAGAGATACCTAGGTAGGTGGGTGGGTAGATAGATAGATAGATACATACATACATACATACGTACGTACGTATGTACGTACATACATACATACATACATTGATACATAGATACATAGATAGATACATAGATAAAAGATAGATAGGAGATGATAGATGAATCTGGGAAAGAAGGGAACAATTCCCAGTCATGAGGCCTTCTGCAGCATGCCAGGGCACCAGCATTGCCTTCACAAAACTACAGGGCAGGAAGACTGTCTGTTTCCCACTTCTCAGGCAGCAAAAGGCCCCAGAGTCAAAAGGGCAGAGCTCGGTTCTAACTCAGAGGCATGGAAACAGAAAAGAAAGGGCCCTGCCTCTCCCTGGATTGGGGATTTGCATTAATGGTGTGGAGAATGAAGGAAGGAGAAAGGACTGGCAGAGGTAGAAGAAGGGCCTTCAAATCTGACAGATGGAGAGTGAAAAACACACTCCCGAAGTCCAGAGAGCAGTGTTTTTCTACTCTGTTACTATGTCCCCCACTAAACTGGCTCTCTATTGTTAACCTAAAGATAGCCTGAGGCTCCCTTCACCTGAGGGAGGAAGGTTAATTAGTCATTGTTTGAAGAGGCTAAGAAAAGTTTGACCATAGTGTAACTCTAACAAATGTTTCAGGTTTCCCCCCATTGGTGGCTGTGCCTGGAATGATTGAAGTGGTTTTGCAGCTCACTTCCCTGTTGAATGTGTACATTCTGCCTCCTAATCCTGTAGGCCTGGTCTCTGCATCTAGCCTGGCTTTTGAAATTGTTTTCTGCCTTAATTACAGTGTTACACTGGAGTTCTTACTGCTACCATGGCTAGGGCTTGAATCCTGAGAACTTCATTTGAACCCATGATGGGTCAATAATGTTTCTTGATTCTATAGCTCAAGAACTCTAAGAACATTTAGAGTCTAAGTACCATGGGAAACACAGGAAGCTCTAGAACGTCTGACCTTTCAAAAATGGAAGTCTGAGTGTCATAGACTTTTCTGCCCTGGCTGGCTTCACCCTGTGATCCTGAAACCTCATCCTCCTAAACTAGGGCAACGGGCCTGAGCTACTGGTGCTCTGCTAGGTTCAGAATTGTAATAACATTGACAATACAAATCAACTGCTTATCACAAAGGGCTTTGGGAGCATATTAAACCTTTCAACATTGGACCTTTCAGAACCATGTAGGACACAAAGTTACAATGCTAGAGTCTGAGAGGCAGGGCATATGGATGTCCTACACTTGAACCTTGAGCTCTGACTCCTATTCTGGTGTAAATCAGTGTTGATTTCCCAAAGAATGTTCTCTTAATTAACAAATAGGAAAAGTACTTTGATTAATCCTCACTTTTTTCCAATTGTTTGTCTCTAACTCAAGTCTGGGCACTGTCCCTGAGCCCATAAGCTCATGGCGAACACTCTACCACTTGAGCCGCAGCACCACACGGGGTCTTTTCGTGCTTCACTGGAGATAAGAGTCTAACAGGCTTTCCTTGCCTAGACTTTGAACTCAGCTTCCTGAGAATCAGCTTCCTGAGAATCTAAGTTTCCAGGTGTGAGCACTGGCATCTGGCCTATTGTTTTTGACAGTCCTGGGGCTTGATCTTAGAGCCTGGGTACTGTCTCTGAACTTCTTTTTCTCAAGGATAGCCACTTGAGCCACTCCACAGCTTCTGGCTTTTTTTGAGTATGTAGCACTGAGGTTTCAATCCCTGCCATTCATGCATGCTGAGCGAGCTCTTTACCACTAAGCCACATTTCTATCTCCACCCTTACAATTTTATCCCTCACTTTCGTATCCTCAAGAAAAGGATTCTGACCATAAATCATCTAAATAAATCCCAATAGGGAGATAAACATACTTGGGAGAGACTCTAAACATGTGAATACTGTGACAAATGCTTCCATTTAATTATGTATTGTTTCAACACTTAATAAAATAGTAATGAAAAATGAGTCAATGTCCCAAATTATTGTGTATAATTTTATAATAGACGTGCAAAATGTAATAAATATTGTGTTTATAATAAATACAATAATCAATAAATGAGTAAAACAAAAATAAAATACAAAATCAATAATAAAAATCGTAATATGAAATTAACATACATATGAAATTATATATAATACATTACACATGCATAGAAATACTTTTTCCATTGCAGAACCTTCATTCAGGTCCTGGGAATTCTAGCATGAATTTCTTTTCCTCAAGGACAATGAGCTTCGCCTTCACCCATGGGGCAAAAGAGTTACCTGGACGGTGTGCTCAAATCATAGCAATGGCAGAAATACTTGCCCCAGTTCCAATTTTTTTAATGGAAGTATCTATGTTTATTCAGTTCCCTACTGAACATTAAAAAAAGACAGTGCAGAATTTTTTACAGCTATTCACACAACCTTCCTTTACCTCCAAAGTGCTTGTCGGAGAACTATATTGCTTCTGTGTTTTGTACTTTTTTATTGTAAAAATGTTGTACATTGGGGATACAGTTACAAGAGCAAGGTAATGAGTATATTTCCTATTGAACATTGTTGATTCCTCCTTTGTTTTCAGCCTACCATTCCTTCCCTCCCATCTCCACAACTACTTTCCCCTAAGTCAGTGACTTAGTTTTTCATTTTTGTTTGGCATGGGATTTGAACTCAAGTAGTGGCAACTCTTCCCTGACATTACTACAGATTTACTAGGATCCTGAGTTCAAATCCCACACTAGGAAAGAAAACTAGTAGAAATTCCAAACCAGAAAGCTTTATTTTTTTAATTTAGTTACTTACTTACTTAATTAATTAATTTGTTTATTTATTCTTTTTGGGGGGCAACCATGGGGCTTGACCTCAGGTTGTGGAAACTCTGCCTCAGCTTGGATCTCCCTAGGCTGGAGTGCAGTCTCCAGACACAGAGCCGATCGTGAGATCTTATGCCCAGAGGGCTTTCAGGAAGAAAAAAAAAGCTGGAAAGCACAAAAAGTGGCGAGCTGCAGAGGGCTGGGTTTTTTCAATTGTTCTCTTTGCACAGTGACCATCCTGGGTCTGAATGACAAGGCTGCAAAGTGGACCTGACCTGCCATTGCTGATGGCTGGTGGGCTATCAGTGTCAACATAGGCCCTGGGTTCAAATCCCAGTCCTGACACCAATGGCAGGAGATCATAAGAGACTCATTCCTATAAATAGGAATGCTGATTGAAAGAGAAGTTCATGCATCTGTCTAATCTAAAATTGGATGCAATAATCCTAGAATGCTGATTGATCTTAATTAATAGTTTATTAAGCATGAAAAGAATAATATTCCTTCCGTGGTGGTATAATAAATACCTAGGAGTTGGTAGGAATGTAGTAGGTGTCATTCAATCATAGATAGAGGGCTGGCACTCTTTACCAATATGTATTTATTTGTATACCACCATCTGCCTATTCATGTATTGCTGTTTTGGCCAAACATGGGAGTCAATCTCAGTGCCTGGAAAACACCTGACAGCTTCATTGGCTAGAGGCTGCCATGCTCAAACTCACTCATTTATGAATTGGGCATGCTAGGCCCTGAGTTCAGATCCTTGCACTGCCAGGCATGATGGAGAACACATCTAAAATCTAGATGCTATGTGATAGGATGTAAACAATATAATGAATGGTATAGGTGTCATCAGAGTCAATAAAATAAATGGTAAATAAATGAATAGAACAAGAAATAAAATGAATAACCACAACAAACACAGTATGGACTGAACATCTATATAGAAGTATAAATCCTATATTTAAAATGTATATAAGGAGTATCTTTTCCAGGCCTGAGGCTTGAATTCAGTCCTACTATGAGGAGGGAATGTCGGAAGATACTGAGATACTGGTGTCTGGTCCTAGAAAGGGTCATGGAATGCTATCGATCCTATCGTTGACTGAGTAGTTATTGCATTATGTGAGTAGGAAATTATAGGTATGGGGTATAGATTATTTGTAAAGAAGAGTTGATGAAGCATGACAATAATCATCACAGTCATGAAATGGAGCCATCAGGAAAGATCCAAGAATCAGTAGTCACTCGGTAGATTGGATTCCATCACAGGTCACCATCTCTACTACTCTATACAAATATGTACTTACTTGTATTCTACCCTCAGCTTATGAACGGATGACTATTGTGCCCCCCACTCTTCCCCCGTGGGGGGGGGGGCTCAATCTTAGGTCCTGGGAATGGCCTAGCTCCTTCGTGGCTCACAGGCTGGTTTGCTCATGTGGAACCATTTACCAATTGGACCTGATAGAATCTGAGTTCTGATCCCACCCCTGCCAAAAGATTCATCTTCATGTCAGAAGTCAATTATTGCACCTATTTTCCTTTCCTGTGCAAGTCCTGGGTCTCAGCTATGATGGAGAATGCGTGAGCCACCCTGTGGTCATGGGAATAAGTTGTTATCCATGTCAGTCCAGTTATACCTGTCATCATATACTCAAGAAAATACACAATACATACATGAATAGCATACAAAATAAAGAGAATAACTACACTCGATGCACGATGCAGTCGACTCACGGAGTGGATACATATCCCATGTTTAAATGATGCATTGAGGAATATTTTGGCCTCCCTGGGGCTCAATCTCAGTTACTGGGAACGGCCCCGCTCCTTAGCGGCTCACAGTCTGGTGTGATCACATGGATCCATTGGGCATTTGGGCCTCTTAGGCTCTGAGTTCGATTCCCAGCACTGCCAAAAATTCACCCTGATGTGAGAAGCCAGTTGTTGCACCTGTTTTCCTATGCTGTGCAAGTTCTCGGTCTCACCTAGGATGGAAAATATATAGACAACTCTACGCTCATGGGAATAGGTTGTCATCCAGGTCACCAGCGTTATATCTGTCATTCTATACTCAAGAAAATACACAATACAGCCATGAATAAGACACAAAATAAAGAGAGTGACTACATCGAGCCCAAGATGATGCCCACCCATATTTGGAAATATAGATCTTCTGTTTAATTATGAATTTATGGCTATATTGGCTCCCACCAGGACTCCATCTCAGTTCCCAGGAATGGCCTATCTCCTTAGTGGCTCACAGGCTGCTGTGCTCACCAGGACCCATTCACCAATTGGGCCTGCTAGGCCTTGAGTTCGAATTCCTGCACTGCCAAAAGATTCATTCTGATGTGAGAAACCCAAGGTTGCACATTTTTTCCTGTCCTGTGAATGTCCTGGGTCTCATCAAGGATGGAGAATGCTATATCAGCAACTCTATAGATATGAGTACAAGTTGTCATCCATGTCAGCACAGTTATATCTGTCACCATACTCAATAAAATACAAAATAACATCCATGAATAAGACACAAAATAAAAAGAATAACTACACTGAATGCAAGATGCATACCACACCTGTAGGTAAAGACAGGTCCTATGCTTAAAAAAGGTGAGCTTGCTATTTTGTCTAGTGCTGGGGTGTTAAATCAGGCCCTGGACCAGGCCTGACATTCTCGTCTTCAAGGATGGTGAGCTTCCCCTTCCTACACAATGCAACAGAGCTACCCAGACCTGAGTTCACATCCCAGCACTGACAAAAGATTCATCCTTATGTCAGAAGCCAGTTGTTGCACATGTTTTCCTCTCCCATGAAAGTCCTAGGTCTCAAGTAGGATGGAGAATGCATAGGCAACCCTATAACCATGGGAATGGGTCATCATCCATGTCATTTAGTATGCTGATATTGTGTCACCATACAAAATACAAAATATCTCCATGAATTATAGACAAAAAAGAATTGCACTGAATACAAGATGCTGTACACACATGTATGTCAATATAGATTCTATGTTTAAATTGAATTTATGTCTACAGTGGACCATTGTGGGGATCAATGTCAGATCCTGGGAATGGCCTACCTCCTTAGTTGCTCACAGGTTGGTATGTTCACCTTGACTTATTGGCCAATTGATCCTGCTAGGCCCTGAAATCAGATCCCAGTACTACCAACACGTGGATCATGGAGTAAGAAGCTGAGTGTGAAACTTGTTTTCCTTTTTTCTGAGAATCCTTGGTGTCAGGCCTGATGGAAAACATTTCTACAAATCTAGAGGCTCTGTGATAGGATGTCATCAATGTAATAAACTGAATGGGTTTCATCATAGTAAAATCAATGGTAACTAAATGAATAAAACAAAAATACAAGGAACAACCACACCAAACATGTATGGACTGAACATCTATAGGTCAGTATAAATCCTATCTTTACAATGTTTATGAATAGTATGTTTTTTAGGGCTGGGGCTTGAATTCAGGACTAGTGAACAGGTTTGACTTTCTCATCTTCAAGTACAGTGATCTTCCCCTTCATCCACATTTCTGCAGATTTACCCAGATCTTGAGTTCAAATCTAAAGTCTGGAAGAATAAACAGTATGAATTGCCAGCCAGGGAGCTAATTTTTTTTTAATTTTACTTTTCTCAGTACGGCGCTTGAACTCAGGTCATGGTAACTCTGCCTCAGCTTCTATCACCCTATACTGGGGTGCATCCACTGGACTCATAGCTGATACTGGGATCCTAGACCCCCAGGCCTTTCAGGGAAAACAATGCACAGAAAAAATATGGCCTTTTTAAGTTTTCTTCCTTTGCACGGTCACCCTCCTGGGGTACTTCACCTTGCATTGCTGAAGCCTAGCAGACTAACAGGGAAGCCATAAGCCCACGTGGCAACATAAGCCCTGATTTCGAATCTCAGTCCTGACACCAACCAATGACAGGAGATATTAAGAAACTGGTTCCCATCCATAGGAATAACAATGGAATGTTATCAATATCACGGTTGAATGAGTTGATCATGAATGATGCTCCTATAAAATTAGACTGCATCATTTCAGGAGGCTGATTCATTTTATTTATTATTTATGAAGCATTAAAAGAATATTATTACTTACAGGAGCACAATAATTTCATGGCACTGATTGATTTCATTAATAGTTTAAAGATGAAAACAATAACGTTATTTACATGGAGGCATAATAAATACCCAGGAATTGCTAGGAATGTAGTCTATATAACTGAATAATGTATAGACATCTCTGGCACTCTATAAAGCTATATATTTATTAACATACTACCATCTGCATGTCAATCTATTCTCATTTTGTTAACACCTGGGGCACGATCTCAGGTCCTGGGAACTGCCTGTTCACTCAATTTGCCCCAGGATATCGTGTTGACACCCACCCATTCATTAATTTGGCCTTGTAGGCCATGAGTTCAGATGCCAGCACTCCCAAACAGTGAATCGTGAAGTAAGAAGCTGATGGTGACCCATGTTTTCCTTTTCTCTGAATGTCCTGGGTGTCAGGTATGAAGTGGAATACATATGCAGAATCATATCCTATGTAATCAATGTAATCAATGTTCTATGTGCCATAATAGTCAATAAAATAAATGGTCAATACATGAATAAAACAAAAAATAAAATAGCTACACTGAACACAATATGGAGTCAACATATGTATACAAATATAAATCATATATATTAATTGTACATGAATAGGATGTTTTCTAATGGTGGTGATTGATTTCAGGCCTAAGGAACAGACTTGAATTTCTTGACTTCAAGGAGGCATGCTTCCCCTTCTCACACAGTGCCACAGAGTTACCCAGACCATGAGTTCCAATCCCAGTCATGGCAAAAATAATGACACCTTTATACAGTCTGAGGCCCAATTCTTAGGTATTTCATTATACCTCCAGTTTATGAATGTGATTATTTAAATACTTCACAAAGTATAACTAAAATTGATCAGTGTCTTGTAATATAATTGTGCATAATTTTATCCTGGAATCATTCAATAACTGCGCATTAAATCATGACATATATCACATTCCATTGGTAATCATATGGATAGGAACAAGTTTCTTAGGATCTCCTGCCATTCGAACTGTGAGCTCTAGCTCCCACCACTTCAACCCAAGGATAGGGAACTCACGGGTCTGTCCAAGAACATCAGAAAGACCAATTATTAGGCAGGCACCCGTGGCTCTCAGCAATCCTCTTTGATACTTACAATGTGTGTTGTGAAGATCATGGTCAAAGTCACCCTAGGCAGGAAAGTCCTTGGGACCCCTGTCCAACATCAGTGTCAACAAAGCCAGAAGCCCTGTGGCTCCACTGTGGAGGGTGAGCCTTGAGCCAAAACAGCTCACAGACTGTGCCCAGATCCTGAGTTCAAAGTCCAGGAGTGGCAACAAACAGACATACACAACTATCAGTGCAGCCATACAGCTAAAGCAGGTCACCCTCTTGTCCCCAATTGAATTGGACAGAGTTCCATAAGAAAGGGCTTGGGGACCTGCTATCATCTTGACTCTGCCCATGATGCTGGCATCACAGGATTCCAGCCACACCTCCATTCTTTCATGTTTCTTTCTGACCAATGAGATACAAGAATGGTGGCCACGCCCATATTCCATGCTGCCCAGTAGCACCTAGATTCCCTCTGTTAGTTTATACCACTACCAGCAGTTGAGGAATGTAGAGGTGGCTGAGTGGTGAGCAAGAGACTCGATATGACTTTGGAGTATAGTAGGAAATTGATGCGCCAGCCCACTCCCTGGCCTCCTCCTTACCTTCCGGAGGTGATGCCAGTTTCAATCCTCAGACAATGGTGCACTGCCAGTTGACCTAAGACCCCTACCAGGTCTCTGCCTCTGGTCCTCTGCTCTGGGCCCATATGTCCATAAGGCTGCCACCATGGCTGCTTGCCCCACCTGGAGCAGACACCAACAGCTTCTTCCAGCAGCATAGGTGAGTGACTGCCCCAGCACCACTCCTACGCATGTCAGACCATGACCCCCTGCTTGTTTCTCCTCCCTGGCTCTGAGAAGCCACCTTTCTGTTTTGGGCATTTCTAAAATAGAGACTCAATATATGCTCAGGCTGGGCTGGATTGAGGTCCTCCTATCTGTGACAGGTATGCTCCACCAGACCTGTCCTCTGTAATTGGAATGGTAGACATGTAGTGATATGCTCAGTCATAGGTTTTGATGGATTATACTAAACTCTTAGTCCACAGCAGCCGATTCTTGACCACTGGTGAAGCTCTGGGTAAGGCCTCAACCATTGGACCTCAGTCTCCTCACAGGAGAGTTGTGAGGAAACAATGGATTTATACAGAGGGATCTCTGTAGCACGGCTAAGCACAGAGGGAGCAGCCTTCAGGTAAGGTTCTTAGCAATTTTGTGAGCATATGACAGGAAGATACCTGGAAAGGACTCAAGTGGTGCCAGTTATTAATCGTGCAACAGGTGGGAATTATGAAACAAAACATGGCTATCTTTCATCATTACCCTATCCCCATAAGGAAGGGGATCCTTCATTCTGTTGAGTTTTGCAGCTAGGGAAAACGAGGCACAGACAAGCCAGGTGACCTACTTATTACCTCAAGTTCACAGGAAGCTCAGCCTGAGGTCTCTACCATGCTCCCTAGGACAATGGGTGCTATTCAGTCCACTTCTTGTGGTGGGAAGTCCACATATTGTTAGTCGTGGGGTTTGCACTCTAGGCCATGGGCGCCATCCCCAAGCTTCTCAGCTCAAGGCTAGTGCTCTACCACTTGAGCCACAGAGCCTATTCCAGATTTCTGGTAGTTCTTTGGAGATAAGAGTCTCAGAGACGTTCCTGCCTGGGCTGGTATGAACCATGATCCTTATATCTCAGCTTCCTGTGTAGTTAGGATTAGAGTTCTGAGCCACCGGCACCAGACTTACGTGTAATTCTGACTTTCTTTCTCTCTCTCTCTCACAGGAACTGGTTGAATGGGTGCTGGAGGAGGTGGCAAAGCATCCCCATGTGGCTGGAACCCAAGTTGGCTCTCTCATTCTGGAGCTGGTCTGGTCTGTGGGTCAGGAGCTGTCTCGCCTTGAGGAAAGAAAAAAAAAAGGTCAGGAATAATTCCGTATCCCTGAGTTTAAGCCTCTGGTCTGGCAAAAATAAAATTGGTTAGTAAATGCAAAATAAAGAACCCATACTTGGAATATAGAATTGTTCCTTCCATTCTGACACCTGACAATAGTCCCTAATTCATAGGCTTTACTTATATTAGGATACTGTGTTGAAAAAAAAGTTTCGTTCATTTGGTCACAGAAATTAATGCCAGGAATGTGCTTAGATGTCACGTGAAGATTAATTCTCGAAATTCAAAGATTCCGGGATTTTGTGTGGTGACTGCTAATCACAAAGAGAAGGGTAGTCTAAGTGATATTTGGAAATGTTTTTGGTCAGTCATGATACCAAAAAGGCAGAGTTGTGACAGAAGAGAAGGAATAAATGATAGTAACTAAGGTATAACAGAAACTTTTCTAGAGGACCATTTTTGGTTATTGAAGAACTAGTTATCAACTAGGCTTATTCCTCATTGCCTTTAGCATTCGAAATTTCTTAGGCTAGTTCTTAATCTCTGTGTGCTACATGTATCTCCTTCTATGCTATTTTTTCATACCTGATCTCCTTTGCTTTCTAAAAATCTCAGTCTTTTTGTATTTCTCTATGAAAATTTCCTGATACTAAATACACCTATGTAGAACACATGGGCAGCAAAGATGGTGCTGGGAGAGAGAGTGGGCAGAGCACAGTTGACCTTCTGATCAGTGCCTAACCAGCCAGTGAAGGCTTAGGTGCATGATAGGGTGTGACCTTGACAGTGATTGGTTCCTCTTCCTCCCTTGCCATGCCACCTGTCTTTTTTGACTTTAAAAAGGGCTGCTCTCTGTTTATAAACGAGTGTTCTACCTGCTGTATTTGGCTTCCCGCTTTGTCTGATTGTCTCCTGGGCTGAGGGAGGCTGGGGAACAGGTGAGCGCCCCACTTACCTTTCCTCGGACCCGTCCGTCTTTCGTGGGACAGACGAAGACCCAACATCTGGCGCCCAACGTGAGGCACAAAAGGAAAAGATACCAGCTGAGGCTAAGCGGTCTCTTGGGGTAAGTGAAACCCTAAATATGGATAATGCTATATCACAGAAAAAGGAGGAGGAGGCAACATTAGGCCTAGAAGGAGTACAGGAGGACTTGGGAAGTGAGAAGGAAAAGGAATGTGTCAAATCCGATCGAGAACACACTGAAATGTGCACAGTGGAAGTCAAAACGAGTAAAAGTTACCCCCTCTGACCCAACTGATACTGATGGTCCTAGGCCCCTCCCCATTCCCCCAAATGGAGGGGAGGTATGGCACCCTACAAGACCTGCAAGAGGGACTTGCAAGACCCAGACCCCTACCAACCTTCCATGGAGGGGCCGAGGGCTGGGAAAGTAACCTACTCGGAGACCTCCTCTGGAAAGGCAGGGCCACTCAAGAGCCCAGACTCTAGGCCACAGGATTCACTTCCCCAAGTTTATCTGGTCAATCTGGCACCAGGAGCTAACAGGCCCTTGGAATGGTATCCATGGGAAGCTAAGGATCTTAAAGAGCACCGCAAGGCAGTGGCAGAGGATGGCCCAAACTCTCCTTGGCCCAGACCCTATTACAGGACATTGCTTATCACCCATGTGTTCCTAAGGATGGGATGGATGTGGCCAAAGTCGTTCTAACTAGTTCTCAGTTTATTAAATGGTGTGCTTTCTTTAAGGAGGAATGCAGAGTGGGAGCGGAGAGTAACTGGCAGGCTCAACCCACAATACCTATTACTTATGTCATGTTAGCAGGGACGGGGGAAGCCTACTCCACCGGCATCCAACAGGCTGAAATACCTGGCCTGTACCATGACCAGGTGAGGCAGGCAGGACTTGCCGCATGGTACAAACTGGATTGATGGGCCTACTGAGTCCCCCATGGCAGGAGTGAGACAAAAACTGGGTGAGCCTCTACTTGATTTCATAGACCGAGTCCAACAGAGCATTCACTGCAAGCTATGGGCAGGGAACATCCGAGATCAATTTGTAAAGCTGCTGGTCTGGGAAGGGATGAATGCACACCACCGCATGGCCTGCACAGGATTGAGAGAGAGTTCCCTGAGCAGATGGGTGGTGGCCTCACAGGATGGGGGAATGCAACAGCACCAGTCCCAATCACTGGCTTTAGCTTTACAGGCTCAGACATCTGCAATGACTGAAGCTATTACTCAGGCGCTGGCAGCCCAGGGCCAAGGAACCCCAAGAGCATAGGGGAGAGGGACTTGTTTTAAATGTGGGCAGGAGGGGCACTTTAAGAGGGATTGTTTACAACAATCCCCCGCCAACTGGCCCATAGGTAAACCGCCCTCTATACCCTGCCCTAGGGGCAGGGAGGGATACAAGTTTGATTTAGAATGGGAAGCCTTTTAACTTGGGGAGGGGCATCCTCTAGCCCTGTTAACTCAAGGAGTAACCCCCTCTGCTGTGAGGCCCAGGCAGCCTCGTGGCAGGGCAGCCCAGGCCGATTGGACCGTCCCCATGGTGGATGGACTCCACCCTAAAATGAGTATTCTCATATGCAGAAAGAGGTTTCACAGCTTAATTGACACTGGGGCAGACCGAACCATACTCAGGGAGGAGGAAGTGACCTTGGACTGGAAGCTTGCACCTGGGCCCCAGACATTGGGGGTAGGGTGCAACTCCCAGTCCAAAGAAATGGTTGTCCTTATGACATCGACTAGCCGAGATGGAGAACAGGGAAAGATACACCTTTTAGTGGTAAAGAACCTCACTGCCAATTTACTAGGGCAAGACATGCTAAGACAAATGGATGCTGTAAATCACTACAGACCATCGAGCATCCTATGATGATATCCTGGATGGGGAAGAAGCACAAAGGCTTAAACAGGATCTAGAAGGAGTTAAGGAAAGGGATTTTTTAAACTTTCATAATTTACAGAGAAGAACATATGGGACCTGCTCAGGTGCACTGCCAATCCTAAAGGCCACTGCCCGCCGAGTACCTCCCATTAGGTGGAAGCCGGGAAGCCCAATCTGGGTGGAGCAGCGACCATTGACCAAACCTGAACTTGAAGCCTTCCACCTTCTGGTGGAGGAACAAATAAACCTAGGACATATTCGCCCTTCCATAAGTCCTTGGAGCACACCCATATTTGTTATTCAAAAAGCCTCCGGGCTTGGCATATGCTCCAAGACCTACCTAAGGTAAATGAAAGGATGAAGCTAGTAGGAACACCCCTAAGAGGCATGCCCTGGACTCCTGCTATACCTTCAGAATATACCTTGGTTGTGATTGATATTAAAGACTGTTTTTTTTTTTTTCTATCCCTCTGCATCCAGATGACTGTGAGAAGTTTGCTTTCTCTATACCTTCTCTTAATTTTTCCCAGCCTGATCGGAGGTTGGAATGGACAGTGCTGCCACAGGGAATGGCCAATAGCCCAGCCTTCTGCCAACAATACATGGCCACAATTTTAGGGCCTGTGCTGGGTTCAGATACCTCCCTTGCCTATGCTTAAATGGATGATATAATTCTGGGGCACCGCGACCCGAGCTGCCTGGAGGGCCTTCTGGCCCAGGTTCTTGCCATATTAACAAAAAGGGGTTTTTACCATAGCCCTTAATCAAATTCAAAAGGTAGCTCCTTTTAAGGTGCTTGGGACCCACTTTACCTTGAATCAGGCCAGCCCCCTTAAGCCTTTGCTGGATATTCCAGCCTTTCTGACCTTAACCCAACTTCAGAGTCTTTTAGGGGAAATCAATTGGCTGTTGCCATGGGTTTCTGTCCCTAAAGATAGTCTTGTGCCCTTATTTGCCCTGTTAAAAGACAGGACGCCACAAGAAGTTATTACAATTACAGACAGCCATAGGGCAATATTTTTGCAGTTCCAAAAAGCCCTGGATAAATTTTCTCTAAAGAGGTATTCTATTAGTGAGACCATTTTTCCCTTTGGTTGTTTGCAGGTGTCACGTTAATTTCTGCAGTTTTAACTCAAAGTGGGGAGCCATTAGAGTGGGTTCATATTCCCCTGGGAGGCACACCTCGAGTGTACTCTCAAGCAGACCAACTTGCAGATGATATTGTGAAGGGAAGGATGCAAGCCCAAAGACATTATGGCCTTGACCCTCACTCCATTGTTTTTCCTTTTCGGATGGCATATGTTGAGTGGCTCACTCGAGCTAATGCTCGTCTTGCTCTCTCCTTGGAGGGGTTTCTAGGCCAAATTGACTGCCATTATGGGCCATCCAAATGGACTGTCATTTTATGGCGACTTCCCCTCAAAATGCCATCTCTATTTTCTTCTACGCCTATTCCTGGCACCCTCCATGTTTTTACTGGTGGAGGTAAGGTAGGCTTTACATATGTAGCCTTTGAGGAGCAACAAAAGACTCCGAGCCAACAAAGATTTCAACCTTGTCAAGGGTCAGCACAATATAAAGAAATGCTGGTCATAATTATGGCCCTTCAGGACATTCAAAAACCATTTAATTTGTATTCTGATAGCCTATAAAACAAAAAAGGGGGAGTTAGCCCCCATATACATTTACAGAGAGCTTTGTTTACCATTAACATTTTAAATTTTTCAAAAGAGGCAACTAAATCCAGATTTCAGAAGCACTGGGGACAACTAAACCCGAAGCCCCAAGTGAAAGTCAGGTGGAAGGACCCCCTGACACAACAATGGAGAGGACCTGACCCCCCAGTTACTATGGGCAGGGGATTTGGATGCGTTTATCCCATAGGGGAGACAGCCCCCATTTGGATCCCTGCCAGGAACCTTACATTTTTACCCATATCCTCTATACAAGAGGATGCCTAAGATAAGCTAACCAATAAGGAAAGAAAAACGGCCATGGCCGAGGCTTGTGTTTTAAAGAGAAAAGGCAGAAAGACAATTAGTAACCATCCCCAAGGGCAACCAGCCCTTGAGAAGCTCTTGTGTTCTCTAACAATTGCAGATGGTGATACTCCAGCTGTTGGCTATCCTGACTCTCCCAATCCTGGGAACGGTCCTATGGAATCTGCATCAACCTCAACAGGTGACCTGGGCAGTGACCAACGCTGGCAATGCAGAAATCGTCAATAGCACCACAAAAGAAGCTGTCCCTTTGACCTGGTGGCCTGACCTTCATTTTGATCACCACCTTATGGACTTTAATATTTTTGTAGGAGTTAATTATTTTAATGTCACCTGTTTTAATTGTTCTTTTACTAATTGCTTATATAGTGGCATTGAATCCATACTTATTGTTGAACAACCACCTTTTGTTATGCTTCCAGTTTAGATCTTGTCCAACCCCACAGGCAAATAGCTGGATTAAAACATCCCCACCTCTGGACTCTGAAGTGGCAAAGACTGCTGTCCCATCCTTCACTAGTGTTAAAGGGCTAGTAGTGACATTTCCTGGCTTAGTAATGCTTTTGCTGATGGTTTTTTCTATGCCTTCCTTGCATTATATGTGCACTACAAAACTCTCATGAGCTTAGCCAGCCAGTTATCAAGCTCCAAAGGAATGAATTTCCCCCCCCCCCCCAAGAGGAATCGCAACCAGAGACAGGTAAGAGGGTTTGTCAGTCTGAGCAACCTAAGATAGGGCCTTCAGCTTCTCTCTGAAGAAGTTCCCGATGACGGGTAACGCAGACAAGGCAATCCACCCAACCTAAGACAGGTGGGTTCACTTCTTTAAACAAAGATGGGGGGGGGGAGATGATGTTGTGAGCCATTGGGAGCTGACAGTAAAGCTCTAAGGTCATCTTGACCCCTGTGCTAGCTTAAAGGCACGTACAAAGAACTGGCTTACTTAAGAGACACCAGGTGCCCAGGAATTAATTGAACTGCTTCGGACATTTCTAACTGTGGTGGGACTAATGTTTATTACTGTGCTAGGTGGGGATGTGAGGTAACTGGGACGGGCTCTTGGATCATGCACAAGGGCCCTCCCTATCCTTGTCTGTCGAATCTCGACCCCCAGACTTGCCTGGAACCCCCTGTGTAGCCAATGCTATCCCTACAAATGTAATCCTGTTAAAACAACCTTTACAGAGGAGGGAAAAGCATAACTAACTGGGAGTTGGGTCTGCCATTAAAACAAAAAAAAGGGGGAATCTGTAGAGCACATGGGCAGCAAAGATGGCACTGGGAGAGAGTAGAGTGGGCAGAGCCCAATTGACCTTCCGATCAGGGCCTAACCAGCCCTTGTAGGCTTAGGTGCATGATAGGGTGTGACCTTGACAGTGATTGGTTCCTCTTCCTCCCTTGCCATGCCACCTGCCCTTTTTGGCTTTAAAAAGGGCGGCTCTCTGTTAATAAACGAGTTTTCTACCTGCTGGATTTGGCTCCCTGCTGTGTCTGATTGTCTCCTGGGCTGAGGGAGGCTGGGGAACAGGTGAGCGCCACACTTACCTTTCCTCCACCCTGTCCATCTTTGGTGGGATGGACGAAGACCCAACACACCTATACAAATGGCAGAGGATGCTAATGTAAGGGTCCCATAGGTTGAGTCATTAATGTAACAAAATGGCAAAAAGAGGATATATTTATTGCTAATTCAAATTTTCTGAAAAGCTGCAATGTCATCATTTGGTTCAAATTTTCATTCTTTGGCTACATAGTGTCATTCAGTGTACATAAATGCAAATATGAGCCAGGTCCTGGTGGTTCATGCCTGTAATCCTGACTACTCAGGAAGTTGGGATCTGAGGATTGTGGTTCACAGCCAGCCTGGTCAGGACAGTCCAAGAGATCCTTATCTTTAATTAACCTCCAGAAACCTGGAAGTGGTGCTTTAGCTAAAGTGGTAGATCACTCAACTTGAGCTGAAGAGCATAGGGATAGCACCCAGAATCAGAGTTCAAGCCCCACAACCAACAAAAAAAGTGAAATATGACTTTAAATTTTCCCCAAAGGAACGACAAGATCTTCCCAAGCAGAAAAACTAATTCTAAAATGATTCAGTACACCTACTTCTGCTGAGTTACTTAAGTTATAGTTTTTTTTTTCTGGACATAGTCTTTTTTTAAAAATTGTCAAATATTAGGTTTATAATAAACTTCATCTAATATTTCTTGTTTCAAAAGAGAAATCTATACAGTTGATGTCACTTAGCTGTCTTAATATCTTAGTTCAATGCCAATCCAGGCAGGAGAGTCTGTCAACTTCTTATCTCTAATTAAACACCAAAAAACCAGAAGTGGAATTTTGGCTCAAGCAGTAGTGTACTAGCTTTGGGGGCAGGTGTGCAGGAAAGACAATTGTTCAGGAACAGGCTCCAGCCTCTGGGTCAAGCCCCAGAACTAGCACAAACCAAACGAACAAACAAAGAAAAAAATCCCAGATATTTCCTTGAGACCCTCCTTAAAGGTGCACTAGTCTGAGAAGAGGCTACTTTTACTTATCATACTCACTGGATCCTGCTTTTTTGGAATCTTCATTGCTCTGGAGAACTCAGGACCAGACTAAAGGAATTGATCAATGGCTCCTGCAACAAGAGAATCATCTCAGGGGTGAAACATCCATCCATAAGACACTTTAAAACCTCCATGTCTTTGTTTCTTTGCTGTAGAACCCTTTTAAAACAATGTTATTTCCTTTTGTTCTATGCTGGACTTCACATGGCACATTATTTCTTTTTGTAATCCTCTCAACTAAAATTTTACAGAAAAGTTTTATATGAGTAGAGAACACAGTCAAAAAAGTCAGGGACAGAGTTTCCTTCAATCCTTGGGATTCTTTTCTTGTACAGTAAAAAGGAAAGCACAAGTTAACATGAACTTTGTCATTCCTCTATGTTCATTTCCTTTCCTGGGATCAGTTTCCACATCCAGTAGCAGTTACCTCCAGTAACAATAGATGGTGCTGCCTGAGTTATGATGAATGTTTTCTGGCTTCACTGAAATAACACAAGAACACCTTTGGACCTGAGGTAACACGTCTTTCAGAGATAACTTAGTAAAGAGAAAATAATGAAATTTATGTTGCATATAAATACATTATCCATGAGTACATTGAGTTCAAACTTTGTAAGTTCTCTGTAAATTAAGGCAAATTTTAAATGGGAAGAAGGTTCTCAGATCATTCTTTTTTTGAGTGTATGTGTTGCGCATTATTTCCCAAGTGTACATGCATTAACAGTAAGGGAAACAATAGCAATAATAGGAGATAAAGAAGTTCTGTGTTTAAGTATAAGGGGTCAGTATACTATAAAAGACTCTACAAATAAGACAACATTGAAACAATAAAGCCAAGTCCAGTATTTCGATTTATGGGAGTGATATAGAGAAAACATTACTCCCAGGTGGCACACGAATTATGAGGGCACTCCCTTTCTAAATCATGCTTGCTAATAAATCAACTTTGTAGAAAGAAGAATGGAAGTATAATTCTGCTTCCAATGCAAGTCAGATATAAGAGCATGGACTTAACTGGAAAAAAACGTCCATCTCGAGAGAGCAGGGATTATACTAGCAATGAACTGGTGGCTAAGATGACATTTCTTTTTCTATCCTTTACTTATATATTTTTTTGTTGGTGGTCATCTTGGCAATTGAACTCTGGGCCTGGGCACTGTCCCTCTGCTATTCCACTCCAGGCTAATGCTCTACCACTTGAGCCACAGTGCTGCTTCCAGTTTTCTTCAGTTAATTGGAGAAAAGAGTCTCGGGGACTTTTCTACCTGGGCTGGCTTTGAACCCCAGTCCTCAGATCTCACCACCACCCAGCTTAGGATCACATTACTAACAGTGTACACTCAGCATATGTAATGTGTATGTTCATCTATCTTTATATGGATTCTTGAGTTAAAAATCTGGGCTGCAGTATAGACTTTACACTCATAAAAATGTTTGAAGTTTAAAAGTTGATTCTACGGGATAAATAAAACCTAAGAATGGAAAGGAGTCTGGGAAGTTCAGTTTACATCCAGCCTGGGCAGACCAGTTTTTGAGACACTATCTATAATTAACCAGCCAAAAGCTGGATTGGACAAATGGCTTAGGTGATGGAATATGAGTCATGAGCAAGAATGATGAATAAGAGCTTGAGGCTTTTGCATACATACATATTAAAATACACATACACACAGAGGCACTTATATGTGCACACACAAATACACAAATGAAGCAACTCTCAGAATATGTAGAAAAGTTAGAAAACAATAGAAAATATGTCCTGAGTAAGACTAGAATCAAATGATAATTTTTAAAATTAGAAAGTCTTCAAGTGAACTTTCTTCAAAAAAGTTTGAGAATATTATCTATGTTGGGACCAGAAATAGTAAGAGAGTCAAGTAATCCTTATTAAGGGGATCAGATCCATGGAGGAATGAATCAGACACCCCGCAGGTGCATTTGAAAATGTTCGTATCCTGTGTCAAATGTTAGAACATCTTTGAAAATAGTACATGAACAGTCTGAGAAGTCTAGTGGATAGTATCACTGGAGAAGTTCAGAATTGCTAGTCTGTATCTAGATTAAATAAACCAAGAAACTATGCCAAGGCAGTGTGATACAAGGCTAGAATTCTAGCACTCAGACTAAGACAGGAGATTAGAGAGTGGAATTACATAGTGATAGCTTCCTTGGACCAGGTAATATAATTTTGTCTTAATAAAACAAACCAAACAAGAAAGGAGTGCACAGTTGGAAGTTTGGGCTAATTTTGTCACTATGATTTGAGAAGTCAAGTTTCCTATTGCAATGCAACTCATATATAATCCTCAGTTGTGTTTTAAATGCTCTCTTCATTACAAATGGCTCATTATTTCCATGCAAAATTCCCATCCAAAGTTATCATAATTCTGTTGGATTCCAAAGAATTAATGAAGGATTACAAAAGCTTAAGCCCAGAGAAAAAGCAAAGTTTGACTAATGTAGGACTTTGTAGATCTTGCTAAATTAGAATTTAGATTTAAATTAAATGTTTTTAATTTCATATTCTATAGGATACTACAAAATTCTTTTTAATAGAGGGTTTAATTGACAAATTCACAAATGATTCTTGCATTCTCTTTGCGTAGAATATTCTTTCAAGTGAGTTGTAATTAGAACTTAGTTAACAGATAATTCTAACAGTTCATGTATGAAATGATAATGTGAATAATGTAGACAGAGTTGCCAACAAATAGATTATATAAATTTATCAATTTAGAAAGACAGCAATTTTTGAGGCTGTGGTATAACATGCTATAAAGAGAATAATTTTGTGACATCTTCTTTCTTCTACCTGCATGTAACACAGGAAGCAATTTCCTTAATTAGGTACCTTTGTGTACAATGGAAAAAAATGCTTAGGTTTGGCGTTTGTTTTAGTTTTTGTTTTATTGGTTTGTCCTACGGCTTGAAATCTGGGCCTGGACACTGTCTCTGAGCCTGTTTATGCTCAAGGCTCCTGCCCTCCCACTTCAATTTCAGTGCCACTTATGTCTGGCTTTTTCTGAGAAGTTTATTGGACATAAGAATCTAGGGAACATTCCTGCCTGGGTGGGCTTTGAACTGTACTCTTCCGATCTTAACATCCTGAATATCTATGATAGTTAAAAAAGAATAAATATAAATAATATTTGCAAGTATTTTGATCTCAAGAATACCACTGGTGGAAAAATGATACAGCCCAGTTTATTGTGGTGTTCTTTCCAGAACACGGAGGGCAACACATTAGCAGAGGTGTAGTATTTTTCACAATAGAGATAAGCTATTCATGATGTGAATTAAGGGAATTTTGAGGTGCACACTACATGTTGGAAACTGTTGGGCTAGGATGACTTTATGGCATAAATCTTGGGATTGATGATCATAGAAATAATAGCTTAATCTGATAAACAATTGCTTACTCTTGAAGAATTAATTATTAAGATGCTTCATTGTTTTATCCTCTACCACAATGTGGCTATTTTTCTGTTGACTTCTCAATCTGTAACATCCCATTGGAAACTGCATTTATTGCAGAATTTCATAACATGCAAACAGAAATGGAAAGTTCAGAATTTGAAAATGAGTAGTTATCAATTATAGGAATTTTGAAGAACACATATATTCTCTCCTCTTAGCAATACATTTTCTTTCAAAATTTATGGGTTTCTATAGAATTACAATGTTTTTGGTTTTGGTATGAGAAAGTAATAAACTTATTCTTTTTTCAAAATAATGGCAAGTATATTGTGAAAATAATGTCTAGTTGGATTCAAGTTGATGGTCCTCTGATTAAAAAGGGGTAATTAATTCAAATTAGATGCCAAATAGTGTTGATTTTTAAAAAGTTACTACACAAAGAATAATATGTACTATACCAATACAGTGAAATTATATTTTATGCACCTTATTTTTTAAATTAAATTTTATTGTCAAAGTGATGTACAGTGGGGTTGCAGTAATTGTAAGGTAGTGAATACATAACTTTTCAAAATAGTTACCCCTCTCTCATTTTTCTCACAGTTTTCCTTCACACCCAAACCCCTCAAAAGTTGTAATGTACATTTTCAACATATTGTCTTGTCTCGCCATTTTGTTGTTCATCTTCCCTTCCCTAATTAAGGTAAAGGTATACACAATACACAGGGTATCAAAATCAAATACAGCAGGGGATAAACCATAAGGGAAAACCCCAAAGAAAATAGAAATCACTAGTATATTAAAAACAGCAACTGCAAATAATATCTGTTTCCATATCTTGGAGTTCATTTTGCTCAGCATCAGCTTATATGATCATATATATGCATTACAAAACCACTGGAAAATAATATTTTCACCGACACTTTATCATGACAACAATACGTTAAGTGTTTTTGATGGTAAAGGTGGAATTAGGATTGGTGAATTCGCAATTCTGATAAAGGAATTTCAAAAAAGTTTAAAAATTGTGATAGGTAAATTTTAACTGTTTAAACTTTTTAACAACTTAGCTTATTAAGAAAATTTAAAATTGCCTGGGAAAATAGGCTTTCATGCAGAGAATTCCATGGAGACTAAGCTGAGAGGGAGCAATGTGGGTGAAGATGGCTCATTTTCACAGTAAACAAACAAACCTCACAAACCTTGCTATAAATCCTGTAGGTTCCCGTGAGAATTGTCCTTACCCAGAAAACATATTCTCACTGTGAAACAATGTTGTACTGGAATTTAAATTCAAATTTCTTTTTAAAAAGGCATCAAAATTTATGAATTGACCTTTAGTTACCAAACAGTAATTCTCTGAAAAAAAAATATTTTGGGTCAAAATATTTAGGGAGAAAGTGCCCTCCACAATGAAAGCAGGTATTGGGTATACACTTTTCTGATTAAAATACTTTCTACAATGTCTTTGCATGTGAAGCACTGAAACAAAGAAAAAAATTCTGATTGGATATCTTAAACCAAGGATTTCTCATTTCTAAGTAGCTCACAAAATATAATATCCTTATTAACATGACATAGTGAAGACTTCTCTTATTACATAAGCCAAAAAGTTTTGGGATCAGAAAATAATTGAGCAAATAAGAAAACACATTCTTAGAAGCTCTGGCTAATCGTATTAATTTCAGCAGTAGAGGGATTCCAAAACTTTTTGAAATAGATTGTGTTAATATTTTTGCTACCTAAAGTGATTTTACAGAGCCTATTTGGCTCACTACAATGCAGAACAGATTGAGTGAAGACATGAAAATAAATTCCACATCCAAATAAAAAAGTTTAAAAAGAGAAACCAAGATGATGTAGCAGTGGGGGATGCCTTATAGTCCTTCAGCTTCACTAGACTTGAAGCCAAGAAGCTGTGATTAATTGGAAATCAGGCAAGAGCTAAGAGGAGAACATAGAAGTAGGACAAAGAATTATTGTCCGTTGTAAGAGACACTGTCACAAGGTATGGATGATTTAACTCTATTCTTCTCCATACATCTTGTTGAGCAAATGCAAGACCAAGAGAAAAATTATCTATTGAAATAATTTTTTTTTCTTGTCGGTCATAGGGCTTGAACTCTGGGCCTGGGCGCTGTCCCTCAGCTCTTCAGCTCAAGGCGAGTGCTCTACCACTTGAGCTACAGTGCCACTTCCGTCTATTGAAATAATTTTACAAAAAATATCTTCACTGTTTCTCATATGGTATCTAAGGGGAGTCTTTTTTTATTGTGAAAAAACTGTACAGAGGGGTTACAATTACATGGGCAAGATAATGAGTACATTTCTTATCAAGCATTGTAGCCTCCTCCTTTGTTTCCCCTTCCCATCCCTTCCCAGACTCCCCCCTCACCCAAGCCTCCCCCCACACCCCCATGCCCCCACCAAAGTTGTAAAATTCATTTTCGATATGTCAACTTGTACTTCTCATTGTTGCAATGGCCGAACTTGTATCCTTATTTAAACGACTTGTTTTTCCCTTCCCCTCCACAAATTATACCGACATCAAATACAGTGAAAGCAGGGGTTATACTGTGGGGGAGGGACATACAAAACAACAAAGAAATAATCTTATAAATGCATTGGAAACAAATGCATGAAATAAAAAAATTTAAATACATATCTTAGGGTTCATTTTCCTATTACCTTATCTGACCTTTTCTGCTTGACTCATACATATCCTAACTATTGCAAATAAGGGAAACCAGGGGACCTATGTTTCTTTGGGCTTGGCTTACTTCACTTCACATAATTTTTTCCAAGTCTAAGGAGAGTCTTAAGAGAGAAGATAAAAGTGGAGTATTCTTCGGTTTCCTTGAAGCATCTTGTTAGCAAAATATATCTTTGAGGTTAGAAGTTATTGAATCAAAAAGTGGTGGAGTCCTTATTTTTGTGGGCACTTTAAACACAAGAAGACTTTCACGGTAAAAGAAAAAGTATAGCTAAATATTTGTGATCACAGCTCCTTGGACTGTTTTTTCAGAGACAAAGTTTTACATTAGAGTTTGTCCTCATTAATATAGATGTTGGGTTTTCGTGGCAACCAAATGAAAGGGTAAAGTTTAATGCGCTCTCTTGGACAAGATAACAGCATGATAGAAAAAAATGGTAAATAAAATTTAGTGAATTAGTTTGACTAATTACTTTGCCAGAACAAAAAGGAAAGATATAATTCAAAATCACTTGACTTCAAAGAATGATGAAAGAGTAGTGAAGAGAGATGAGAGAAAATATAGAGGAGTGTTCTGTCTCCAGTATTGTAATGGGTTCTTGATCTTGTTTCTTCCAATCTATCTTCACAAGCTATCAAGTGTGGCTTAGGACTGGAGTATCCAGTGCAGAGAAAGAGAACTCAGAAAAGAAAATATTTGCAGCAGATGCAGGTGATTTATAACCTTAGACAATCTATTTAAATCTGTTCAAAATTCTCTGCTACCCCAAACTTCCCTCTTTGAACAGTTTTGTTTGCTTTTCCCAAGACTACCCTTCATTAAATATTTAAAATTTTGAGAGGTCATATTTATTCTGTCTAGAGGTTGCTGTTTGCTTGTGATTTTTGTGTGTTTTTGTTTTTTGTTATGTTTTTAACTGAATTTCAAAATGTTGTGCAAGTGTATTACAATAAATATGTCTATCTAATTTTCCAATGCTCCTGGGTCAGGGTGACTCCTTCTATCATTCTCAACCAACCCCTTCTCCAAGATTTATTTCAGATTTACCACTTGTTTTGTCACATGTGTACATTGAGTATTCTAGGTGTACTTGCCCCTTGTTCCATTTTTCATTCATTCTATGTTTTTACTATTATTCCTTTCTGGTTTCAACTTCCTGATAGTCATTCTGTTAAACTATCTGTTAATACTTTGAAAAGTTTATATACATTCCATGGAGTTTCAATCCTGCATATACTTGAACGTATGTCAGCTTATATTTCCATATTTCATTCATCTGCAATAACAATTTGCAAGACTGGAGATGTGATAATATTCTCATTCATTTGGAAGATTAATCTTTAGTCAACAAGAAAGTTTAAAAATGGCTCAGAATATATTCCTAGCTACCAGTTTTTATGAATGGATTTGTACAAAGTTTTGTGATTATTTTATTTGACATGGGATAATATTTTCTACTACCTATAAGTTTTGGAAAAGGAAGAAAACTAAAATTTACTATTGTAGAGGAATTTGATTGAAATAGAAGACAGATTTTATATTTGTCACATCTCTGATGAGTACCCATATTCAAGATTTAAAGTCTTATTTCATACTATGTTAGACAGATAGGGAAAACATAAAACAACATATGATAAGGCAACTATTTGTAACTTTTTAAAATGTACCTTATTAAGTGATGAAATTTACTTTATTAGCTAGTGTTTGGGTTTGAATTATGGGAGGCTGATCTATTTAACACATTTCTGGAAGGCACCTACTGAACAAAACAAATATTGGGGGGTACTATTTCTACACTTTAATGAATGGTTGAACGTGTTTGGCTTTAGTGCTGGGTAAATAATTCAACTCTATTGTAACTTGCTCCCTACACTTGTAAAACTTGTAATGTCACTAAATATCATTTACTTGTCAAATGTTATTTTGGTGAATGTGATTTTAAAAAGTTTTGAAAAAGAATATATTTTCAGGAGATTAAAGGTAGGTTATCATTGCCTTGAGAATGATAGCATTTTTAAACTACAGAACCAAGATTTACTGTAGTACCAGTAGTTTGAAGCATTAAGGATCTTCTCAATTAATGTTTTTCTGAATTATAATTGACCTGTAAGTAAAGTTTTCCTAGCCTTGGTAGACCAATTATGGATCTATCATTCCCAGAACAATTTTTAGGCCTACTTATACTGGACTGAAATCTTTCAGTAATCATTAGGAGAGGGGTATTAAAAATAATTTTGTGACATTTGTGATCTTGTTCACTCATATGGGCTGGGCATCTGTAAATTTAAAGTTGTAATTACTGTACTTTCTCTCAGATATTGTGATCTCATCTTTCATTTTAAGTTGTCTTGCATTTCACAATTGCTTACTGCTGCGGTCCTGAAATACTATAGGAAATGAGAAATTGAGATGGATTTTCAATTACTTTCTGTTGGCATGTTGCATGGGCCTAGGTGAGAAATCTTGCCCTTGTTATCTGATGATGCGGATAACTGGGACCTGGGATCCTAGGACCCTTGGGTCCTGCAGAAGAATAATACCTTGTAGACATCATATCAGCAAAATTTATGTATAATCATTAGGAATGCTTCAGAAATATGGAGAAAATCAGTTTTGGACCAGTGAGTTAAAACAATAAACAGAGTAGCAGCGTAAAATCCCTTATAGATTAGAGGAAAACTATTTTTTTTTGCAATGTGAATTCAGAAGACCAAGAACATTAGAATGTATCACAAGTTTATACCAAAGATATTGCATTGATATTTTTATATTCTAATATGTATTCTAAACCTAATTATTTATATTCCAATTCCATTTATTGGAATAAATACCTATTTATTTGTCAAATTATCAATTAATTCTAGTAAGTTTCACTGTGTGAACTAAAATATCAGCACATATAAATATAAAATGTATAACTATATATAAGAAAAAGGCACACGTTTTGCAATATTCTGTTGTGGTTAGAGTATCAAATTATTTAAAGTATTTAATGTATTATTTCATTATCTCTACCTCAGTGTTTGGTAGAGTTGGACCTAAAGCTTTACCATTTGAAGATTTACAGCCTAGTGGCAAGAGGAAACACTTTGATTAAAACATTAACAATTTAAGGCCTTATATCGAGGAGAGACATATAGACTTCTCTTGTAACTCTGAAAATATTTGGTGATAGAAATGCAGTAGTGTAAATTCCTGCCTGGTTGGATGGTAGACTGGCCAGGAGATTAGTTAATCATGCATATGAACAATTTTTTCACCTTCTTGGCTTTAGATACTTTTGAAATATTAGGTATAATAACCAATTATATTTTGATAAAATACCTTCTAGTCTAAACATTTCTATCTAAACTGTTCCTGTCTCTATGATCCCTTGTAATTAAGATTAGTTTTGTTCCAGTAAGAAAATCTATGCTGTCAGGGTAAGATATTCTGGTTCGTCTGTTCCTAAATGGAAGACAGGTAAAGGGTCAGGTAGACATTTGTGCCAATAAGATCTCATATAGGAATTTTTAAGCTGCAGAAGTTTAGAAGTAGCTCTTAAGCAAGGCTTACTTTGAATCCTTAGCTCCACAAAGCTAACTCAGCTGATAAATAAGTACTTGAAAAGCCATCACCTTTGGACCTAGCTTTAAATTCTTCAAAGTATGATGAAATCTAAAATGAAAAAGACTTAAAATACTCATTGACAAAAAAATTGCAAACGTGAGCAATCGAACAAACAATATAAGTTTTTTTCCAATATACACAGAATTTTAGAGAAGTAATATCAATAGCATTTTTAGGAACAATAAGTTTTCCTAGTTACAAATAGTCAACCAAGGATATATGCCTGTATAAAGATTGCATCATTAACTACTTAAATTTAGAGGATACTACATGCTTCAACAGCACATCTACCCTAATTGCAATACAAAGTTTAACACGGCACTTGCACAAGGATGATATGAAAATTTGTGCAGTATTCCATATTTTTCATTCTTCAGATGCAAGAAATGAAAAACAGTTATTAAAAATTGATTACAAAAATACAGTTGTAACGATACATGTAATTCATTGAATTGAAAGTTAGTTTGACATCAGTGTATTAAATCATCACCTTAGAAAGGCCATTACATAGCATAACCTTTACAAAACTTTTGAAATTAGATAACATTTTCAATTTATCCCAAAGAAATAAAATACTATAAGGACCTAGGGGAAAAAAAAGAATCTTAAACTATTTCTATATCGAATGCTATCTGAAATGACACATTTATTAATGAACCTATATATTATGAAACAATGTAGAATTAAAAGTATTATATCTAGGAGAGAATGAAATAGATTATGGATATTATACAAACAGAATACAGATTACTTTAAAATATCCTTTTTCAGACAAGCAACAGAAATATCTTTAGTTTCTGTATTACTCATTTCAACAGCTAAGTTAAAATTATTTCTGATTATAAAAATCACAAACTCTGCAGAAATCATTATAGATGTATACAAACAAATCTTGAATACATTTTGACATCGAATTTAGGCAATTCACTTGGAAGAATAGCATGGAATCCATGAATATTTAAAGTAAGATATTAATGTGGCTTTGTATTGTGAAAATATTTTGTATGGACACAAAAATGGATAGGCATTTTTGAAATTTAAGAAACTTAACCAAACCATTATGACTTAGGAGAAAAATTTTTGCAGCCTTCCACAACTTCAAAGAGGTGATACATACTTAACCTTTTGGCAATATCAAATGCAGCTTCTTCCAAGTTGTTCTTGACCTGGTTTGATATAATATTTCAATAGAAGCAGATCCAGCGTACCTTTGTTATTTCTATTCCCAGCAGCAAGATGCAAGGTTGTCAAGACTTCTTTAGTTTGGGCATTGGTATCTGCATCATGATGCAGTAAGAAAGAAGCCACTCTGGTATTATTCCACATATAAGCACTATGTCTAAGTATCTACTGTAGGCATCTGGATGAAGAGAGCTATACTCATCATCATCCCTAGTATTCACATGAGTGGCCTTTTTGGAAAGTAGTCTCTGCACTGTAGTAAGTCGATTATTTTCAACAGCCCAATGAAGAAATTTGCTTGGACACTTCTCTCTTTTTTTCTAGCAAATGATACCATTCCTCACTTTTTCATCTAGTTCCTTGTCTTCATCAGAATTGCCTAACTAGAGACTTTGAGTACCAGTGGGAATGAGGTGTACATGTATTCCCCAATAGTTCACGTTGGTTGAAGTAGTCAGAAAAATCCAGTGAATTTTCTACTTCTGTTTTTTCACCATGACTTTTTTCTCTTTTTCCATTTTTACTATTTGAAATTATTCTAACTGGAGAATAGGGAATGGATAGGGAGCAGAAGAAATAAATCCAAAAACAAAAGCAGAAGCAAATTCTCAGAGCTATTTCATGACTTTGCAAAGGATAAAGTGGCTGAAGTTAGTATAAATTTAGAAGTATGAAAATGGGAGGGGGGACCAAGATGGCAACAGGGCAGTAGGGAAACGCCACAGCTCTCCGCAACCAAAAAGAGAGTTATAGTTCCTAAGCTTAACCTCCCCAAGAGACAGACAAAAACAAAAAGATGAACACCCAGAGAAATACAGGAGGTGGAAAATAACAAAAAAGAAAGAGAGAAAAAGAATTTCAGGACAGAGAAGCACGAAGACTCCACCTCCAGTGCTTACTGGTGGCAAGCAGCGCAGCAGGGGCTGCTGGAGTCCCAGAGAAAAAGGAGGCTGCCTGCATATCACCCACGCAGAAGGACTTAAGAAAAGAAGAAACAAAGAACTTCCACTCCTCTGGTCGAACCACTATTAAATAACCCCATGCTGCTGATCACATGTATGGTGTATATGTGTACACCATTATATGTTACAGACCGTGATAGACAATTTGCTCCAGGAAAGCTACAATGAGTTTGTGACTTTAAATGAGCATCATCATCCCAAAATACTGTGAAAATTGGCAAATTTTGTAATCACTTAATTACAAAAAAAAAAAAAAAAACCAGAAAACTACAAGTGGAGCTATGGCTCAAGTGGTAGAGCATGAGCCTTGAGCTGAATTGCTCAGGGACAGCTGCCAGGCCTAGAGCTCAAGTCCCACGACTGACAAAAAAGAGAGAGAGAGAGATCTTTCATGTGATGGATTCTAACATATTTATAAAATTATGTTTTTATTGCTTTGTATGTCCCTCTGCCATGGTATAACCCCTGTTTTCACTATATATGAAGTTGATGTATGTGGAGAAGGGAAAAAACAAATCGTTAAAACAGAGATACAGGAGGACCCATTTCAACAATGAGATGTACAAGTCTTTATGTCGAAAAAAGAACTTTACAACTTTGGTTGGGGGGACGGTGGGGAGGATACGAAGGGATGGGAAGGGGAAACAAAGGTAATGTGCTCATTATCTTACCCATGTAATTGTTACTCCTCTGTGCAGTATTTTCACAATATAAAGAAGTATGAAAATGACAAAAATGTAAAAAGATATTCATATATTTCATTATATAACCCAAACCAGAAAGCAAATGTTGTTTAGATGATTTCTTAAAACATAGTCTTTCAGAAGCTGGTAACGGGGCTCAGTGGTAGAGTGTTTGCCTTGCATGCATGAGGTCCTGGGTTTGATTCCTCAGCACCATAGAAGAAGAAAAAGACAAAAGTGGTGCTGTGGCTCAAGTGGTAGCACCATCTTTGAGCTGAAAAGCTGAGGGACAGCACTCAGGCTCCAGAGTTCAAGCCCCACAAAAACAAAAACCAAACCAAAAAACTAAACAAAACACAGCTATCACATTTGTAGCCTCAATTCTGTAAAGACACTGCTTCAGCCTAGGACTAAGATTTTAAGTGTATACATTTATCAACACTTCTGATTCAGATTTCTACTTGAGAAAATTTTAAATCAATATTTTGTTCTTAATTTTTCTCTTTGTATATTCACATGTATCAATAAAAAATGGTGTGGACATCCCAGTAACATTCTCAAAGTACCTTCTGATGATGAGTTATGAAAAGTTGTATTCCATTACAAAAAGGAAAACAATGCTACAAATAAAGAAAACCAATAATTAATTATTAATGTTTAATAAAATAAAAACCAAACACCAGTGTTTCCAGTTTTTGAAGTGTTCTACATATTAGATTTTACTATTTACTCATATTCCTGTACATTTAAAACTGGCTAAGATTATGATTTCACAAGAGTTTTGTAGGCTACGGGTAGCCTTTAAAGTTACCCACTAAGGTTACTCTTTCTTTATGGCTCATCTCATCATTTGTATATGGCTTATATCATCATTTGTTTCTCACTAACATATAAAAGAAGCCCTCAAGTTTTAACAGAAACTGTGTAGTTAAAATCTTAACTCTTCTCTCTGTTTCTTTACACAGACTTTGTAACTTCTCATAGTAAAGTTTCTATAAACTCTGAAATGTACATACTTAGTAGTATATGTCTGCTACCATAAATCTTAAATACTTTATGGAAAAGTTTTATGACCTGCCGAACAGTCTTAATTTTGGCAAATATAAGCAAATTCCCAAAATTAAACGTATTTAAAACAATAAAATTTTTAACAAACCTTAGGACTTGCTACAGTGCTCATTATGACAGGTGCCATGTATAGAATAATTGAATTTCTACTGTTACACATCTCTTGAACAACAGATATCTGGAATTATTTTGTTTTTGACATATCTAACTTGACTTTATTCTTAAATGTGTGCTTACATAAGAAATATATGGTTCTAAAATTTCACGACAAGTCTTTTGAAATTATTTTTGTTGAATTTTCTAGTTTAGGAAAATCAATTCCACTTTATGTATAAAAAATGTTCCGTGCTCAGTTTGGCAACACATACACTAAAATTGGAAAAATACAGAGAGAATTAGCATGACCCCTACGCAAGGATGACATGCAAATTCATGAAGATTTCCACATTTTTACAACAACAGATGCTGGAGGGTATGTGGACAGAAGGGAACCCTACTCCATTCTTGGTGGGAGTGAAAACTTGTTCAAGCACTTGGAAAGAAGTATGGCGGTTCCTCAAAAGATTCCACATAGAGCTCCCCTATGACCCAGCAATCCCACTTTTGGGCATTCATCCAAATGATCAAACAAGACCATACTATAACTACCAGCACAGCTATGTTTATTGCAGCATTATTTACCATAGCTAAGATAGGGAACCAAACCCGATGCCCCTCAGAAAATGAATGAATCAAGAAAATTTTGTGTGTGTGTGTGTGTGTGTGTGTGTGTGTGTGTGTATGTATTTTCCTATCTATCTATCTATCTTTCTATCTATCTATCTATCTACACATACATATATATGTATATATATTTGTATATATGTATATTTATATACATAAATATAAATATAGATTGGAATGTATATATATGTAAGGTATCCCTTACTTGCAATAAATAATATAAGCGGAAAACTGGAATAAGCAGAAAAGATCAAAAGCTAAATGCATATTACTAAATAAGATGATGTTAAGCTAAATGAACCCCAAGATAAGGACAGAAGTGTTTTTTTTTATTCTTTCTTACTGTTGTTTCTAACATATTTATAATGTACAATGTGATTTTTTTTTGTTTTTTATTTGGTCCTCCCACACAGTATAAGCCCTGTTTTCACTGGATTTGATGTTGGTGCACCTACATCCTGAAAATACACTTCTCTAATTTGGGGAAGGAAAGGGAAAAATCAAAATGCTTAAATAGAGATAAAAGTTGAGCCATTGTAACAATGAGATGCACAAGACAACATGTTGGGGGGTGTGGGGGTGTGGGGATGAGAAGTGTACATGTGGAGGTGGAGGGGAAGGGATGGTGGGGGGAAAAACAAAGGAGGAGGTAACAATGCTTGAAAAGAAATGCACTCATGACTTTGCTCATGTAACTTTAACCCCTCTGTACAGTACTTTTACAATAAAAAACATTAGAAAATGTTCTGAGATGGAAGAGTTTATTTTATTTTACCCATATAATATTGTTAACAAAGAAATTAATGGGGGGGAGGATTGGGTGGGGGGCCGGGGGAGGCTGGGAAGGGATGGGAAGGGGAAACAAAGGAGGAGGCTACAATACTTGATAAGAAATGTGCTCATTATCTTGCCCATGTAATTGTAACCCCTCTGTACAGTATTTTCACAATTAAAACACACACATACACACACACACACACACACACACACAAAGAAATTAATGGAAAAGACTGACCCATAGATATTTTGAGTAAGTGTGTGAGTGTGTGTGTGTGTGTGTGTGTGTGTGTGTGTGTGCATGCCTGCATGTTGGTGTGCTCAGAGTTTTAACTCAGGGCTTCATGGTCTCGCTAAGCCTTTTCTCTCTAGATTGGTGAGCTACTATATGAGCTACATCTCCATTCCTGGACCTTTGCTAGTTTATTTAAATTTTGGAAAAATAATCTTAGGAATTTTTTGGCCTGATTGGCTTCCAACTCTTATCCATAATTCTCAGGGTCCTGAGTAGATATGCAGAGTAAACAGGATTACATGTGTGACCAACCATCACAATGCTTTCAGAATAATTTTAAAAGTAGAAAAAAATTTAGTTCACGGGGGGACTGTTTTATCATTTCCTACTTTTAAAGCATTTTGGAGTGATTATATGTGAATTTATTTCATGTTGAGATTCTTAAAAGAGAGTAAGTGATAGTATTTAAAAGTTTTAGTACTTTTTTAAAAGAATACTGGAACTGTGGGACAGAAGAAATTTGCCTCTCTTTGGACCTCAATTTATAAGCTCAGCTCTGTGCACGATAACCCAATGTCACAACACAATCTGTGTTGAAGACAAAATGTGACAGAAAACAATTACCATGGGCAATAATTGCTATGCTATTATTTATTGGACAATATGAATATTGAATTGAGAGTGTAAGAGAATGGAGATATTTCACCTACCGTTTTTGTATTGCTGAAAGGCTTTTGGAAACTTTGACTCATTTCCTTCCTCACTGTGTGTCTTTGGGCCATGCACTTAGTGACTTTAATTACAATTGTTCTCAACTCTAAAATGGTAATAACATTAGCATCATAGCAAATGTTTTCTTAAGTACTAAGAGACATAAAACTTGTGAAATACTTAACATAAATTACTAATGAACTTTGAGTTTAGCCAGCAGTTTTTTTTAATACTAAACAGAATGTGCTATGTATTACAGAAATCAATACATGTAGTGAGCCACCAGAAGTAACGTTATCTATTGACTATGCTGTGCTTCCAAGGAAGCCAGGTGGATAACTTCTCATGCTGTAAATCAAACTGCTTATCTTATGTCTTGATAGTGCTAAACTATCAGGGTCAGAATAATGAAGGAATTGTAGACTGAGCTAAGGTCCATATGAAAATGTTCAAAATTGATAAAGCCTAAAAGTAACTAAGCAGTATATTGTGTTTTTCATTATTTAAGTTAAATTGCAAAGAAAGGGAAGACCTAGAAGAATGAATTCTCTTTTTGATAACCTATCATAGGTCCTTAGCAGGATGAACTCTTTCCTCATTCTTGTAGAGGCATCATCAGATGAGAGGAACTCTATTTTTTTGGTTGCGTCTTTCAATTTATTCTTCAGTTTGAAATCTGAACTACATGAGACTGAAAGAAACCAAGGAAAATTAGACACACAGGCTTTGGAAAAAGCAATCAGAGTAAAATAAACTAAATACATATAGCCTTGTAAAAGGCTTCACTAAATTGAGTTATATAGTCTCAAGCATAAGCAAAAATGATTTAAGCAATATCATGTTATTGAAAATTGAAAAATGTTAGGTGTTGCTCAATTTTTTCCTTTCTACTTCCTGGAATGTATTATTGATTTTGTATAGAGAGATTAAAGATGAGATTAACAAGGAACTTGATTAAAAATCGATAAAAGTTCTGAATAGACATATTTTCCAATATGCCCTGAAAATCACCAGTGGCTTTAAAAAGTTGTGTTTAATATCACTTCTATGCTGGCTTAATGCTGTGTGAACAGAAGTCATTAGAGAAATGCAATTCAAAATTACTATGATACTACTACATAACTATTATAACTCTTATCAAAAATATTCGAAGGAACTTGGTGTGGTGGTAAAGGCTTGTAATTCCAAGCATTTGGGAAATTGGAGTAAGAGGATTTCAGCTTAAGGCCAGCCTGGGATACTGCACATAGTAAAAACATGCCCTTTAAAAAAAACTTAAAAGGTAATAATGTTGGTGAGAGTGTGGAGCAAAGGAAATTTTCTACACTCTTGGTCAAAATATAGATTAGTATTCTCGTTGTAGAAAGTAGTATGCAATTTTCTAAAGAAATGCAAAGTTGAAATATCATCTGACCCACCAATCATATGATTAATTCTCTCTGGGTAACTCGTAAATATATCTGTAGTTCACTGTTATTCACATTTTTCACAGCAGGCAAGATATAAATCAAAGTTATGTGTTCAACTACAGACTAATAAAGCAACTGTGGCACATGCACAAATATAATTTTCTGTTTCATCTTTAAAATAGCAAGAGATTTCTCCCATTAGCCACAACTTACAATGACCTAAAAGATGTAATCTAAATGATGTAAAATGTTGCTTTCTGATCTTTGTAAAACAACACACACACACACACACACACACACACACACACACACACAGCAACCTAAGCAACAGAGAAATTTTTCAAAAAGTAAAGCAACTGATATTGCTGGGGCATTTATGTCACAATATAGATGATAGTGGATATACAGGATGACCAAGTATAGAGTTGTAATGTATAACGTGAGGATACAGGGGACAACACTGGCCTTACATAGGAATGAAGCTAAATATGTAGGAGTTGGTCTTCCTTGTAGGGGTTTCTCTTTTAGGTGTTCTTCCTTCAGTAATGGATGAGATAAACATAATTCTTTACATATACTTGCCTGTTTGCAGAAATAATAACAAACAATATAGCAATAATGTTTTATGCTCAACATGGAACAAAATGCCAAATGAATGTACATGAAATTATCCTTGATATAAACTAATTATTATTAATAAGGGAACCCATGGGACCTATGTTTCTTTAAGTCTGGCATCACTTGATGTGATTTTTTTCGACGATCTCCTATTTCCTTACAAATGAGGTGGTATCATTCTTTCTGATGGAAGCATAGTATTCCATGTGTATGTATGTGTGTATGTGTGTGTGTGTAACATTTTCTTGATCTATTCATCTACTGAGGAGCATCTGGATTGATTCCATATCTTAGCTGTGGTAAATAATATTGTGATAAACATAATTGTGCTGGTAGATTTAGTGTGGCCTTGTTTGTGATCACTTGGGTAATGCCCAGATGTGGGATTACTGGGTAATAGGGGATCATGATTGTGTACATCAAGGATAATCTTAGTAGATGAGCAGAAGAGGTCAATTGCTATGTAGATATGACCATATAAGGTGATTCCAAGTGAAATGAACTCTAACACATGTTCTTCGTTGTTGTTGTTCTAATGTACTATGTGATTTCTTTTTAACTTTTTGTTTTTCCCCACTTATAATTTATCCCCTGCAGACACTATATTTGATTTTGATACCCTGAGTAGTGTAAATATGTTGAGCTGAACTAGGCAAGGGAAAGGGAAAAAACAAAATGGTGAGACAAAGGAAAAAGGGGAAACCTAGGTAACAGTGATACTCACAAGACAATATGTAGGAAATGATCTTGGTGTGGGCATTGGGAGGGAAGAGGGAGAAAAATGAGGGACTGGGTTACAGGTTAGAAAAGAAATAAATCTATTATCTTACTTACATAACTATAACCCTGCTTTAAATTACCTTGACAATAAAATATAAATAAAAAATAGAATAAAATATTCAAGAGCAGCAATACAGGAGATGGGAGTGGGGGAAATACTGTACTATACAAAGAAGACTACAACAGCTGTGGAGAACAAGAATTTTACTTTATCATAGGAAGTAATGAACTGGCGTACAGATTTTCAGCCTCATGTCAATCACTAAAAAGGGAAAACAAAATGCACAATCAGCAAACCAATAAAATAGAAAACTAAACAAGGTGGAGAGATGACTTGGACGAAGAGAAACAAATGACACAACTAGGAAACAAATAAAAAGCTGGTAAGTTTTAAAAATATTACCCATAATTCTAATAAATGTTTTTTGCATCACAATTGGTTAGAACTATACTTCAAATCACAGTTTAATAGTATATCATTTTAATAATAGGTTACTCATTATTGATTTCTTAATATTGAATGCTTAATATATAATTTTAATTTCAGCAGCTATAGAAAAGAAGAAAGTGAAGCTAATTTTAATGATATATTTTATGAATTGTAAAATTGAGAAGCATTAGAACTTAAATAATATATATTATTGTTTCATTTCTGTGAATTAATGTAGTAGTTCAAAGTGTATTCTACACTTAGCACTCATCTTAACATCAAATAATAGATTATTCCACAATACACTTGGTTTTAGGTGGAAGGGTTCAGCACTGTGGTAAAATTCACACCACACAGTACACGAGAGTATGACTCCTCTCATCTAGCTTAAATGGTGGAAATTTGATTTCTGCATGCATGTTAAATACGTGTCTAGGTGATATCTATTAAATTATATACATGAGGAGTATTTCAGATGATAATTAAAAGTCATACTCATTAATTAAATTTTTATTATTTTACAAAATAAATATTTATGGAGACTGAATTTCTGAGTAGATGATGGGTTATGTGTGCCAGATTATACATATTGAGGCTTATTTTATATTCCTGACAGTGTTTCTACAGTTAGATTTAATTTTCCATAAGGGGTTAAGTGTATTATGTTGGATATATGAAAGTAAACTGAATGTTTATTCCATTAATCCTTTGTAACTTGTCTAATCCCAATATAAATTATCCATGTGCTTGAAGTAAGGAAAATAACAACAGATATAAGCAACAGATATGAATCAGTCTTAGTAGACAAGTATTTTCACCTTTATTTTTATAGTTGATCCTCTTTTACACTACAGAATATTATTGGGAAAATGTGCTCCAGGCTGACCACAATTGCAGAATATTATGGTTTGATCTATCATAAGAAAAGAAAGGAAGGGGAACATTCCTTCCAAAATTCTCCTCCCAGGGATGTGATCAGTTTTATGGTGGTAAGTTGGAAATGAACATTTTTCACAGTCAACCTTGAAAAGCCATCTTGATAGACTATTTCTGCAAGTGGTTACAGAGGATTATTCATGGATTTGCAAGGATGCCAGATTGCCTCATTTTGAGACAAATAAAACAGGAATTTAGCCAGCTGTTTTTGTATCTTTAGGAGAATAACACATTGACTGTACACCAGGGGATCACTGGGGCCCAGAGAAGCTAATACATTGAATAGTAATCCTAGACCTCTAAAAACAAAACAAAACAAACAAACAAAAAACTCCAGTGAGCACAGCCAGTCAGGGCTGCTATCACAGCCTACATTAAATCAGGCAAAAAACAAAAGCTGAAAGTCATTTAGCTGATAACTAATATATTTCTTATGAGGCAGACTGAAATGAGAGTCCCAAGAGTGGGTCAGAAAGACTGATTAAAGAGACTAAAATTGGTAATACAAAGATTGGAAAATAGAATTCCTTGTAGAACAAATAAATCATAGAATGACTGTGTGTGTAGGGACAAGACAGCAGACCAAATACCAGAAATGCACATTTTCTTAGAGGTCAGCTTAATGAAATATCAATGGAACTCTTTGAATTCTTAAATATTTGACCACATGTGGAAGAAAGCCAATTGCTAAAGAGAAAGAAAAAGTCATCACTCTGTTAGGAGGTCCAATGAAGTAATCAGTCACAGATTTGTAATAAAAAGAGAAAATAATTATTCCAAATGAGGTTTTCATTTGTTTTGATGTAAGTGTTCTTGATTTAGGTGATAGATATTACCATACAATTGATCCAGTCTCACAACTGAGTTGATATTGACTGCAGTATTCCCACATGAAGGAAAAGAGAAAATTTACAAATGTCTGATGAAATGAGTTGAGGATGAAGTGTTTTAATAGTGATAGTTGAGGTTTAGACACTGGTGAAGAGATGAGTTTTCTTTTATTAACCCCCACCCCATTTTTAAACTGATGACAGTGGATCACAGCTGTAATCCTAGATACTCAGGAAACTGAGATCTGAGGACTGCTGTTGAAAGCCAGCCTGGGCAGGAAAGTCCCTGAGACTCTTATCTCCATTAAACCACCAGAAAATCAGAAGTGGCACTGAGGTTCAAGAGGTACAGACCTCACCTTGAGTTGAAAAGCTCAGGAACAGTGCCCAAGCCCAGACTTCAAGCCCCTGGACCAACAACAATAAAAACAAATCTCCCTTTTCTTGGACTGCCTACATCTTTTCCTAACATTCAAAAAAACCATTTTATCACCCACTACAGTTAAGTCCTATCCTAGCTGCTGCAAATAGGATGATTTGATATCTTATGTCAAAAGTTTCATATTTGAGGAAACAAATACCTGCAGTGGTAACTTTGCTTCCCATCCTTGAACTCTGAGACTGGGCCCTTAACATGTTTATGCTGGTAGCTTTAATGTGAGGTTGGTTGTTATTTATTGGATTACTGCCCATGAGAGGAATTAATGGGTCATAAGAGATCTATGTTTAGTCTTTTGAAGAAACTCTGTACTTCATTCAAGATAGGTTAAAAAGTTTAATTCCCCACCTCTAATAGAGTTCCCATTTGGCTACATCCATGCCAGCATTTGCTATTTTTAGTTTTCCTCATAGTGGCTATTCTAAGTGGGACGAGGTAGAATCTGTCATGTTTACTTGTACATTTGTTGGCACCTTCTAACTACCATAAATGAATGAATCTATGAAACCTATATTGCTCTGAGTCTTCATTCCTTTCTCTTTGTAATTTTCCCAAGCCTTTCATTTTCCTTAAGACTGGTGAAAAGTCATCCTTTCTTGCCGCGGACCGGCTCTGTCGGGACAACGGAGGACACCTAGTGGAGGAACTGGAATAGGTGGGGAGATGGCAAACAGACAACTCACACACAAGAGGAGTGGATGCTGAGTGCGATTTAATGCAGAGGATAACAAACTTTTAAAGCAAAAGTCTCCATGAGAAAGGGCAAAAGGTTACACAATCTTGCTGCAGGGCTTCATTCTTGGGTGGTCACCAGCTGGTTGCCTGATAGGCACTTGTTTCCGGCTTTACCTCTATTTTTAAGAAATACAATGGGTTTCGATGTTTATCACCAATTAACCATTACTTTTTTCTATAGAGGCCTTAACTGTCCCATAAGATCTTTCCTGTTCCTTCTTTAATAGTAAGCACCAAGGAGGCCTAGATCTAGCAAGTCTCTTAGTAAATGAAACAGAGTAACAGGAAGTTCTTTCTCCTAAGTAGTTCTCCCAGCAATTGCCATACATTCTTTCTGTTCTACCCACGCCTACAGCTTCTTGTAAATCTCTTACAAACAATTCTTTCTGCTGAAATGAAATCGTGAAACCCCCAATACTTTTATATTTACTTATGATTTGTCTACTAGCCTCCATAAGAGGGGCTTTCAGGGTAGCACTTAACTCTGGTGAGTTAGTCATATTTTTAAGACACTCATCAGATGTTGGAGTTGTCAATACTCTTAAGAAAGAGCCTTGAATAAGGGAACGTTGAGCATGAGTAAGTACAATGTGCAGCAGGAACAGTAAAAGATTAATAGGCACTCCTATACAGTGAAGAAAAGAAAAACAGGGACAGAAACACATCTTTCCCAGGGGCTTGCCAGCCTTTCCAGGAGGTAGGCCTCTTTGAAGCCCCATTCTCTGAGGTAGACTTCGGTGAAGTCCCATTCTCAGAGATAGGTCTCTGTGAAGCCCCATTCTCAGGTCTGAATGCAGGTTTTCCAAGCTAAGCAGACTCCACCGGAGTAGGCGTGGCACTTTCTGATGGGTGAATAGAATTCCATTGTGTGTGGGGTGTGTGTGTGTGTGTGTGTGTGTGTGTGTAAGATGACAATAGTCCCATGAGTTCCTTTCTAAGCCTTTTGTTTCAACTGTAATTTTGTAATTCCATATTAAATTTGGATTGCTTTCTCTACTGCATTGAAGAATATTGTTGGGATTTTGATAGGTATTGCATTGTCAATTGTTTGGGGGCAGTATAGCAGTTTTCACAATGTTAATTCTTCCAACAAGGAGCATTGAAAAGCTTTCCATTTCCTTGAATCTCCTTCAATTTCCTTTTTTGGAGTTTTAAAGTTTTCACAGTAGAGGTCCTTCACATTTTTAGTTAAATTAGTTCCTACTTTTATTGTTGTTGTTTTGTTTTGTTTAGGTTTGATTTGATATTGAGGCTAATACATATGAGGTGGTTTTTTGGATTTCAGCCTGTGTCTTCCAATTGTTGGTAACACAGAAAAAGTACTGATTCTTGTGGGTTTTATACCCTGCTACATTGCTGAAGGTTAGCATCACCTTTACTAACTTGAGTTAGGAAGCTATAGGGTCCTTTAAATACAGGATCATTTCATCTGTGAAAAGTGATAGTTTTACTTCTTCCCTATTTAAATTCCCTTTATGTTTTTCTCTTACCTATAGCCCTTCTAGAAAGTCCATTACTATTTTGAAGAATAATAGAGAGAGTGGACATCCTTTTCTCATCCCTAATTTTAGTATCTTCATGCTTCCACCATTAGGTACATGCTTATTATCTCTTTTTCATACACATACTTTAAATTATATTGAGGAAATTTCCATGCGTTCCTAGCTTCTCAGACATTTTAATCATAAAGTGCTACTTGGGCTTGTTAAAAGCTATTTCTACATCCCTATAGATGATCACGTGGTTCTTGTCCTTGCTTCTGCTGATGGTGTGCGTTATGTTTATTGACAAGTATATTGAATCCAATTGTATCCTAGGATGCATACTGTTTCATCATAGGATATGATTTTTTTGATAGTTGCTGAAATTGGTTGGTGAGAATTTTATTAAGAACTTTTGCATCAATGCTTATAAAAGTGCTGGGTTCATAGTTCTCTTTCTTTGGTGAGTCCCTATCTGATATGAGGAAAAATCTAATTCTAGCTTCATTGAATGTGTTTGATAATTCCATTTCCCTTTCTATTCCACTGAAGAGTTAGATCTGAGTATTGTAAGTTATATGCACGTCTTAATTTCATGGTAAATCCATTGAGTCCTATATTTTTCTGGTATGGAAAATTGTTTATTGACATTTAATTTTCATTTCTTCTTATGTATCATTTCTTGGTTCAATTCAACTATAGGAAAGCATCAATTTCTCCAAGATTCTCCAGGTGATTGGCATATGGTTTTCAAAGTTCTCTCTTATCACATTCACAATTTTGCTAATTTATGTTGTGATGTCTCATTTTTTTCCAACTAATTTTATATATTTGGGTGAGTTCTTTTAGGAGCTCTTAGGAGCTGTGCCTCATCTACTCTTAATGTATTTACCTTGTTCTCTGGTAGGGAACATCTTATATTACCAGTTTCTTTTCTTCATGATCTTCTCTATGTAGGATACATTTGATTCACTTCTATCCTGCTGATCTGGTGGAGATAAATTGTTTCGTTTTCTTTGTCATGATTTTTTTTGGGGGGTGGTGTGTTCATGGGACCTGAACTCTGGGCCTGGGTGCTGTCCTTCAGCTCTTCAGCTCAAGGCTAGCACTCTACCACTTGAGCCACAGCACTGATTCTGGCTTTTTTCTTTTTTCTTATGTGGTGCTGAGGAATTGAACCCAGGGCCTCAGGCACGCAAGGCAAGCGCTCTACCAATTAGCCACCTTCCCAGCCCCATGAAATATTTTTATATATCCTTTAAATATAAAGGAGAGTTTGGCTTGGGATCATATTCACGGTTGGTAGTTGTTTGCCTTTAATGTTTGTCATCTATCATGCAAGCCTCTTTTTTCCTTTTTACCATATCAGCTAAGGAATCTGTATTTATTCTGACTGTATATCCTTTATAAATAATCAATCTTTTCTCTATGACACCTTTAAGAATCCTTTCCTTGATTGTAGGACACATGGGCAGCAAAGATGGCGCTGAGAGGGAGTTGAGTGGGCAGAGCCCAATTTACTGTAGAGCACATGGGCAACAAAGATGGTGCTGAGAGGGAGTTGAGTGGGCAGAACCCAATTTGCTTTACATTCAGTGCGTAACCAGCCTGTGGAAGCTTAGGTGCATGATAGGGTGTGACCTTGACAGTGATTGGTTCCTCTTCCTACCCTGCCATGCCTCCCACTCTTTTTTGCTTTAAAAAGGGCTTGCTCTGTTAATAAATGAGTTTCTTCCTGCCTGACTTGACTCCCTGCTGCATCTGATTATCTCCTGGGTTGAGGGAGGCTGGGGAATGGGCGAGCGTCAGCACTTACCTTTCCTCGGGCCCCATCCATCTTTCATGGGATGGAAAAAGTCCCGACATCTGGCGCCCAACGTGGGGCACAAAGGTAAAAGATACTTGCCGAGGCTAAGCAGTCTCTCAGGGTAAGTGAAACCCTTACTATGGGTAATGCTATCTCACAGAAGAAGGAGGAGGAGACAACATTAGGCCTAGAAAGAGTACAGGAGGACTTGGGAAGTGAGAAGGAAAAGGAATGGGTCAAATTCGACTGAGAACACACTGACACATGCACAGTGGAAGTCAAAATAAGGGTGAATGTTACTCCCTCTAACTCAGATGCTGCTGATGGTTGTAGGCCCCCTCCCTATTCCCCCTATTAGAGGGGAGGCACGGTGCCTTATGCAACCTGCAAAAGGGACTTGCAAGACCTGTACCCCTACCAACCTTCCATGGAGGGGCTGAGGGTTGGGGAAGTAGCCTACTCGGAGGCCGCCACTGGAAAGAAAGGGCCACCACCCAAGAGCCCGGACCCTAGGCCACAGAATTCATTTCCCCAAGCGTATCCAGTCAATCTGGCACCAGGAGCTAACAGGCCCTTGGAATGGTATCCATGGGAAGCTAAGGATCTTAAAGAACTCCATAAGGCAGTGGCGGAGGATGGCCCAAACTCCTCGGGCCCAGACCCTATTACCAGACATTGCTTATCACCTGTGTGTCCCTAAGGACTGGCTGGATGTGGCCAAAGCCGTCCTTACTTGTTCTCAGTTATTAAATGTTGTGCTTTCTTTAAGGAGGAATGCAGAGTGTGAGCGGAGTATAACCGGCAGGCTCAACCAGCTATAGCTATTACTTACTCATGTTTACAGGGATGGGGGAAGGGTACTCCACTGGCATCCAACAGGCCGCAATACCTGGCCTGTACCATGACCAGGTGAGGCAGCAGGACTTGCCGCATGGTACAAACTGGATGATGTGCCTACTGAGTCCCCCATAGCAGGAGTGAGACAAAAACCAGGTGAGCCTCTACCTGATTTTATAGACCAAGTCCAACAGAGCATTCACTGGAAGCTGCCAGCAGGGAACCTCCAATATCAGTTTGTAAACCTGCTTGTCTGGGAAGAGATGAATGCAAACCACTACATGGCCTGCACAGGATTGAGAGAGAGTTCCCTGGGCAGATGGGTGGTGGCCTCGCAGGATGTGGACATGCAACAGCACCAGTCCCAATCACTGTTTTAGCTTTACAGGCTCAGACATCTGTAATGACGGAGGCTATTACCCAGGCACTGGCAGCCCAGGGCTAAATAACCCCAAGACCATCGGGGAGAAGGACTTGTTTCAAATGTTGCCAGGAGGGGCACTTTAAGAGGGACTGTTCACAACAATCTCCTGCCAGCCAGCCTGGGAGCAAACTACCCCCTACACCCTGCCCCAGGGTCAGGGAGGGATACCATTGGAAAAAGAATGTGTATCCAAGTTTGATTTAGATGGAAAGCCTTTAAACTAGGGGAGGGGCATCCTCTAGCCCCATTAACTCAAGGAGGAATCCTCACTGCTGTGAGGCCCAGGCAGCCTCGTGGCAAAAAGACCTCAGCCCATAGGATCGTCCCCTTGGTGGAAGGACTCCACCCTACAAATGGATGCCATGTTCACTACAGACCATCAAGCATCCTATGATGATATCCTGGATGGATATGAAGCACAAAGTCTTAAACAGGATCTAGAGGGAGTTAATAAAAAGGATTTTTTAAACTTTCATAACTACAGAGAAGAACAAAGGGGACTCGCTTGGGTGCACCCCCAATCCTAAAAGCCACTGCCCCCCGAGTACCTCCCATTAGGTGGAAGCCGGGAAGCCCAATCTGGGCAGTGGCCATTGAACAAACCTAAACTTGTAGCCCTCCACCTTCTGGTGGAGAAACAGATAAATCTTGGGCACATATGTCCTTCTATGAGTCCTTGGAACACATCCGTATTTGTTATTCAAAAAGCCTCAGGGGATTGGCTTATGCTCCAAGATGTAAGGTTAATGAAGGGATGGAGCTATTAAGAACGCCCCTGAGAGGCATGCCCTGGACTTCCTCTCTACCTTCAGAATATACCTTGGTTGTAATTTATATTTGTTGGGAGCCGACAGTAAAGCTCTAAGGTCATCTTGACCCCTGTGCTCACTTGGAGGCACGTACAAGGAGCTGGCTTATTTAAGAAACACTAGATGTGCTGGGAAGTTGGCTCAGTGGTAGAGTGCTTGCCTTGCATGCCTGAGGCCCTGGGTTCGATTCCTCAGCACCATATAAGCAAAAAGAAAAAACCCAGAAGTGGCGCTGTGGCTCAAGTGGTAGAGCGCTAGCCTTGAACTGAAGAGCTGAGGGACAGTGCCCAGGCCCAGAGTTCAGGCCCCACGACAGGACCAAAAGAAAAAAAAAGAAAAAAAAGAAACACTAGGTGCCCGGGATTGCTTTGCTTTGTCTGCAGAGTTTTTTTTACTCTCTATCAGTTGACCTTGTCTTGTTTTTACTGCACTCCGTTTTTCCTGAAATTTACCTTGTTTTTCTAGACTATTGTAGCCTTATGTTACCTCTTGACTTCTAATAGTATATATTAGGGAAAGTTAAAAATAAACGGTGCTGCAGTCTTGAGCTGTAGACCTCCCAACCCCATCCTGTGTCTTATGGCTTTATTTTTCCGCATCCTCGCCCCCTAATTCAGGATTGCCTTTCGTTGCCGGCAGGCTCCAGCAGATATTAAAGATTGGTTTTTTTTCTGTCCCCCTGCATTCAGATTACTGTGAGAAGTTTGCTTTCTTCATCCCTTCTCTTAATTTTTCCCAGCCTGATTAGAGGTGTGAATGGACGGTGCTGCCACAGGGAATAGCCAATAGCCTGGCCTTCTGCCAACAATAGTTGGCCACACTTTTACGGCCTGTTCTGGGTTCAGATACCTCTCTTCCCTATGCCTACATGGATGATATAATTCTGGGGCTTCAAAACCCAAGCTGCCTGGACGGCCTTCTGGCTCAGGTTCTTGCCATATTCAAAAAGTGGGGGGTTACCATAGCCCTTAATAAAATTCAAAAGGTACCTCCTTTGAAGGTGCTCAGGACCCACCTTACCTTGACTCAGGCCAGCCCCCTTAAGCCTTTGCTGGATATTCCAGGCTCTCTAACCTTAACCCAACTTCAAAGATACAGACTGAAAATGAGGGCCAGTGGTGTCTTCATATGAAGCTTATTCTAAGAATGAGAAAATATGAAATAATGCCTTCTATGTAAGTGATTTGGGAACTGGCAGAGCAAAAAGTGAAATGATGCAACAAAAAAATATAAAAACAAAATAAATTAGGATAATTATTGAGCAGTCATATTATCTATGAGAACCATGAAAGGAAGAGGAGAGAGACAGATGTGCAATAACCTAGCTATCCACAAAATCCATGCCTCTGATCAATTTATAGAGTAAACAATTGTATATTATCTGAGTCCAGCAGAAAAGGTTAGATAAAGTGATGTTAGGGAAATGAACCCTAAGATATGTATTCAAATGATTTTTTTTTCATGTGATTGTTTCTAACACATTTGTAAGATTATTTCTTTGTTGCTTTGTATGTCCCTCCCTCACAGTGTAACCCCTGATTTCACTGTATTTGATGTCGGTATAATTTGTGGAGGGAAAGGGGAAAAACAAATCGTTTAAATAGGGATATAGGTGGACCTATTGCAACAATGAGATGTACAAGTCGTTATGTCGAAAATAAACTTTATAACTTTGGTGCAGCGGGGGGGAGGGTGGTGGCAGGGGAAGGATGGGAAGGGATGGGAAGGGGAAACAAAGGAGGAGGCTACAATGCTTGATAAATGTACTCATTATCTTGCCTATGTAATTGTAATCACTCTGTACAGTATTTTCACAGTTAAAAATAATAATAAAAGAGATGGAAATAGAATTTATTTATTTACTTGAAATTAGTAAATACATTTTTTAGTAGCCTATATAAAGAGACATAGCTGTGAGCAAATCGCAGACAAGAATCTAAATCCGATAATTCTAGTAAGAGATATGACTGAAATCAGTTGAATCACACTTTTCCTGTAGAGTGAAGGAAAGCAGCTAGAGAAGGCATGTCGATTGTATCTGGGACAAAACTTTGTGGAAAATGGGATCAAGGATTACTTATTGGTGATCCACTGGCGCTGGATGCGTGATCTTAACAATTGCTTGCTGATTCTGAACTATTGCTTTAACCATTATATTCTCCAAGAAGAAAAGGTGAGATTTAATTGATAGCAAAGGACTACTAATACACTTTGACTTCTCAATAAGCACATTCAATCATCAAAATCACATGAAGACATAGACAGGCCTACTTTTTTAGATGAAAACAAGTGTCTTTTAAAAATCAAGGAATTTAAGTATGCCCACAAAATACTTCTATTTTACTACTGCATTATACACTTTTTTTTCCTAATGTTGGGTAACAAATAATGGATCTATTAGAAAGCTCTTAAAGCTCATATGTTCAATAGTGAGTTCTCTTATATTATATCAGGATATTTTTTGTTTATGGTCTTAAGAAGAAATTTACTAGCTTAAATTTCTGACAGGACAATATCATCACTGTACATCTGGCTTCTATAAAGTTTTAAATTACTATCTAAGTATTTGCATTAAATAACTACAGAGGAAAAAGTAGACGCCACATTGTTGGCTCATGTCTTTAATCCTAGATAATCAGAAAGATGAAATCTGAGGATTGTGGTTTGAAAGCAGACCAAGAAAAAAAAAGTCCATTAGATTCTGATTTGAAAGTCACCAGCAAAAGTTAGAAATGGAGCTGTGGTACAAGCAGTAAAACTCTAGGCTTGAGAAAACTAAAACAAAAAAACAACAACAAATTCTGGGACAAAACCAGCCTCTGAGTTCAAGCCTGAGTATTAGCACCGAACAAATGAATTATTAAATAATTAAAATAAATTAAGTGGTCACATGTGGCGAGGCAAGTAAAATGTAACACCCACGGTGACTGGATTGTGCATTATTTTGTAATAAGGCAAATTATCATTTGTCCTAATCACCAATATTTTATTTGTACTTTTTTTGGTACTAAATCCTGAATTTGAATGCATGTATATGTGTGTGCATGTGCACACGTGTGTATGTGTATATGTGTGCGTGTGCTGTTGCAATGTTGCTTGCCAATGTGGACAGAATGAGGCTGAAAAGAGCTAACTGTGTTGCCATGTTTTTATTTATCAGTGTTCTGTCATGTCATTTCAGTGGAACCACCCTTCTGTACATTTTATTTGTCAAATAATATCATCACAATATAAGCATTTACAACATTAAGTTAGATAAATGAGATCACTTTCAGCTCTTAGTATATATTAGGTTAGAAGATACAGATATAATTAGGTAGAAAGTTATTGCTGTAAGATGACTGTCAGTACAATATATGTATTTGACCTCTTAAATTGGTTATACTTTTAAGATATACTCAAGGAGTGCGTTTGACCGAATTGACCAACGGGTATTACTCTCTGGTTATTCCTATGAAACACAAGGTTGATAAACTCTTTCCGGATTTCTGTTGAAAATAACTTTCTTTGTAAAATCATATCTATTCTCACTAAGAGATAATCAACCCCATATTATGTTTGAATATCCCATCTAATTGACTGAAAATAAGTATTGTTAGATATTCCTTTCATAAATGAACAAACAAAAAGCATGTGTCATCTTGAGATTATGGATGTATTTGAAGTTGTTTTGTACATGCACAAGGATCTTCACTAATGGTTCTTTTGTGGGAGTAACTATCACAACTTTAACAAATAAGGTTTTTTGAATATCTTTTCCAGTATACATAACATCCCAGAGAGGCTCTTGCAATTTTTGAAAGGCGTTTGAATATTTTGGTATTCTTTCAGTTCATTGACTATAGAGCTAAAATTTCTGAAATAAATATTGTTAAGATGTAAGTGAAAATGAAAGTGGGTATATAAGCTTTTTTATGAATCATTTTATGAAAACCCAGTTTTTATGAAAGTAAATGAAATAGAATAAAAGAATGTAAGTGAGTTTGTTAAGCTAATTATTATATAACTTTGTTTTCTATTAACACAGTCCTTTGATGTATGTGATGTACTTAAATTATTTCCTTTGTGTCTCTCTACTTCAGTTAGTTGTGGAATCTTTGTAGTTATGAGTGAATTTTTAGGATAAATAAAGGTCTTTGAAAATGATTAGGATTAATCTTGGGTTTTGTGTCCTACTCCCAAGAAAATGAGTTATTTTCAAGTGTTAATATTTTATGATTGAATCTTCAATATCCAAGAAATTTTGAAAATATGCAGTAGTATTGATGTCTTTTTAAATCAATGGTATTCACAAGTTTGAGTGTCTAATTCGTGCTTAGGTCTTGGTGTCTATGATTTTTAACCTCTCATTCCTAACATTAATGAGGGGTCAGACTGCATTTTTGGGTATATGAAACGTAAAATATTTATCTGGGGTCAAAGCTGATTTTTATGTCAGTCTTGCTTTAATAGCATTTTAAAGTAGTACCTTTCTCTCAAAATGTTAGGTAAGAAAGCAATCAAAATACTTCTAATGGTAAACAACTTAGGTGAGCTACAATGTGGAAATGATTCGTGCATAAGTACTGTAGTCTGTTTCCATCAGGAATTGGGCAAGTCATTCTTTCAGTATGACTGTGTTAAACAGTGATGGGGGGGTCTCCAGGCAGTGCAGTTTTGAGTCATGGGATAGCATATGATTTCTACAAGTTTGAGCTACAAATAAAGAATGTTATAGTTTAACAGCTCCTTTCACCAGGGAAGTATAAATTGATTATGAACTTGGAGTTTTCATATTACATTTACTTATTTCCTTTTTGTTTTTATGGTTGGTCGTGGGGCTTGAACTCTAGGCTTGGGCACTCTCTCTGTGCTCTTCCTCTCAAGGCGAGCATTTTACCGCTTGAGCTACAATGCCACTTCTGGTTTACTAGTGGTTTATTAGAGATAAGAATCTCTCAGGCTTTCCTGCCTGAGCTGGCTTTGAACAGCCATCCTCAGGTCTCAGCCTACTGAGTAGCTAGGATTACAGGCGTGAGCCACTGGCATCCGGTTCAGTTACCTATTTTCTAACAAGGATAAAGTGAAATATTATTAGAGTGTGGACAGTAATTCTGGGAAAATTTCCTAGATTTAGTAGACTAAGTGCTGGTATTTTAGTCATAAAATAGAATGAAGTTATTTGATACAGTGGGAATGGGCCGCAGGCTAGCATTTACCATGTGTGCAATGTTGTACTAGTAATTCCAACTCTGAAGACCTCAATATCATCATCTGAGCATTAGAAATAGATGTAGTTCTACTTCATGGGATTATTGTGAAGATTAAGTTAGATACTATAGGTAACGTACTTGGAAAAACAATCAATCAACATTTGATATTTTCTACCTGTTATTTTATCATGTGATGAATTCTAACATTGTGTTCTCTTAAAACATGAGTCAAAATAATAGTTTCCTCCACAGAAATTTTCTTTGCAGGTATTTTCCTCATAATGACAGAAAAATGACCAACACAATGAATATCAATACATCACATTCCATATCCTAAATGCTGGATGCATTGGATCATTTACACCATCCTGCACTATCTAGACACTAAGATTTGAAGGACTGCAGGATCCAGGCAAGCTAAGGTAGGAAGCTAGAGACGTTGGTTTGCAACTCTGATGCCATTGATGATGGGAAGGATAAAAGGACAAATCAGGTGCATGTTCTTGTGGAAAGGAATCCCTATCCTAAAATTAGCCACTTATATTATGCCAACCTAGCAAGAACAATACCCAAAGTTGAAATACCCACAATTTCCCACAACCAAAATAAGTATATACATTAACATCCCAAAACTTAGTACAATCTGTTCTTTGTTTTAATATCATCTTTAACTGATTATCATATGATGTGACAGAATAATTCTTTATTAAACTTATGATATATTTAAAAAGACCTAGAAAATTAATTCTCACTTATTATGTGCAAACGAATGGAAAATTGCCTCATTTCTTACATATTTGACTACCACTAAAAATTCATATAATGATCATTATAGTAATATATTTTGATTTACTACTTAACTTTGTAACAGTTTTTAAACATTTTGCTTCTCTGCTGAAATTTATGTATTTATATATTATCCTCAAAATATATCCCTTGGGTAAGTGGGGCGGATTTTACAAAGTTTTTAACCAGTGGTTTCTAAGAATTCTTAATTGGAATATTATTTGGTTCATTTTTTAATTTCAATTTAATTTTATTATGAAGGTAGTGTAGAGGGGGTTACAGTTACATAAGTAAGGTAATGAGTACATTTCTCATGGAAGGAACCTTGTTATCCCCTCCATCAATTTTATTTATACACTCAACTACTGTACTTTTTCTTTCTTTGTTCATGTATTTTTATTATTAAATTTGATATACAGATGGTTTGCAGTTACATAAGTCAACTAAACAGTACAATCCGTTTTACTGTGTAAATTTCAAATTTTGAACTTAATTACTTATTTTCTTTTGTTTCTTTAGGGTAATTCTTTTTTCATGGTTGTAGGATTAGTTAATTTAATTTTGCATAATTTTAACACATGTAAATTATTCAGACATATATATTTTACTTTTAAAATATTTAATATGTGAATATCTAAAATTATTTTCTGAATTTTATATGGTTGGTGAATTTAAATAAATTTATTTTCTTATAGTGCTAAACATATTTTCCAGGTAACAAATACTTACTGTATTTCTAAGAAGCACATACTTTTAATAAGAAAGGCTTCATTACCTGTTCACTTTTTGGTACTTGTATTTGGTATTTGTACTTGAATTAAAAAAAGGTTTGAGCTGGGTATGGTGATTTGTGGCTTCCATTTTTTAGCAATGGTAGGAACTGCGAATAGGGTTTGTAATTCGGGAGAGCCTGAGAAACTGAGACCTAATTATAGAAATATCCACATTGAGATGATTAGAGATATAGCCATCCCTAGTGAAATATAGAGCAGCCCGTTATCATATTCTAAATTTTGAGTTAAAACACCAGTAGCATCAATCTTTTGTCAAAATAAAAGGATAAATATTTCAAAATGTTTCTTATTTAAAACTTGTTTGCAAAGGTTCTCATGTCTTCTATTTCTTAATTTTCAATTAACTTCATCTATAAAAATCCAAGTATATTGTGTCTATTTTATTTCTACTAAATTTTTAAATAGTATGAGCTATATTATGATTTCATATATTAACTTACTTTTACTATTTGTGATAATTTCCTCTGTTTAATATGATAATAACAATATTCCAAATGTGTGTATGTGGTGTTTGTGTGTGTGTGTGTGTGTGTGTGTTTATGTTGTTTTTGTGTGTGTATGCTTTGTGTGTACTTTGTAATGCTTGGGAGATCACACCATTGTTTCACATATGCTAGGCCAAGGTTTAACCACTGAACTATACTGTGTAGTTATAATGTAGTGTTTTAAATTATGACTTTTAAATTTTCATCCCTAGTATGTTTTTTTCAAAATTATATATGCTAAAATGTGATCTATATTCTATCCATGTTAGCAATTTTTATTATTCTATTGTATTTAGAATATTTCCAATGCCTTTCCACTTCCAAACTCTTGCATTTGTTGTTGATAAAGGTTTTACTTTTCTTCTTTTTTTGGCTTCATTCTTTTTCTCTTTAGAGATTACCTATTCTTTCTCTTATTTCTTTGGAAATTATTTTTCATATTCCTATTAATATTTCTTTACATTGTAAGTGGTCTATACAATGCTTTATTTTCTATTTTATTTTTTCCCATCTTCTCTGACTTTCAGTCCATACTATTAGGTGGATTAAAAAGAAAATTGATTCAGGACCCTTTGATTATTTTCCTCCTTCTCTTCTCTGAAGAGTTTCTGATTTTTGAAACACAATACCAATGACATACAGCTCCTATGTGGTCCATCATTCTATTCTATCCCCTCTCGCTCTCTTCTGTAGTACAGCTCAAGTCATTATCATTCGGGTTTATTATGGTATAGTGCTATTCATATATCTAAATCTATATCTAAATTTTAACTCATTCCTAAATTAATTTTAGTTGTTTCAAGCATTCTCTTAAGACTTTTTCTATATATAATATCTGGGGTCTTGTGTTTTCACAAAGTGCACAATATGAGTGACTATCAAACATCTAGATAACTCTGTAGAATATTGGTCCAGCTGCTCAATAAACACATATGTAAATTCAAGGAATACAGGTCAGTCAGAACAATTTTGTAAAATGTTGTAGCTTGAGCCCCCATACTAGATTTGAATCTTATTACCATGTTTAGTGGTGAAGACAACATTGCTCTACTATAAGGACAGACACATAGAAGAATGTAACAGATTTATCAAAAATAAATTCTTAGATTTATGGTCAATAGATTTTGAAAAGGATGCATGACTTTATGAAATAAAAATAGAATCTTAAATGGGTGTATTGGCACAATTGCCTTTCTAGATCTTAGACTACTTCCTCAAAACTTAAACAAAAATTTAAAATAAAATATGATTATCAAACTAAATGTGAGATGTAAAAACCTATAAAACATAAATGTAAAAATTAATGACATTGGATCAGTAAAGGTTTCTAAAAATTTGAAATGGAAAGCATTAGTGGCTAAAGAAAAGCAAGAATTAACTGGTTAAGATCAACTGATAAGTTTTCATAATTCTATGAAAGAAGTGAAAACATATCCAACAGATAGAGGGCACATATTTGTTAAAGCTACAATGATACTGAGTGTTAAGTACTTTTATATCTTCTAATTTTATATAATTTTTTCCCAAACAGGAGATTTCTTTAAAGAATATATGTAAATTAATAGTGAATAGGAGGAGCATATGAAATAAGCTCCTCTTTAGTATCTAAGAAAAAATAAAATGAAAACTCACTAGTATGACCATAATATAAAAAGATGACACAAAATATAGTAATGCATTTGTGGAGAAATTTATATACTCCACATATTGGATTGATTTGTATAATTCTGCAATCATTTTAGCAAGCAAGTTGTCAAGTCTTCAAATGGTCAAAGAGAATTGTATAAGATCCAGCCATTACACTTTTATGTATGTATTAAAGAGAATTAAAAAAAAACTTGTTTGGACAGAGAATGTAGTTTATTGACAGTGCACTTGAGTAGTCTGTGTGAGACCCTGGAAATAATCCCCAAAAACGAATTTTGAAGAGACACACTAGAGAGGATGTATGCTGGACAAATTCTTGTAAGTGAATTTTATATCTATTTTAATGTATGTTCTAAAATTTACAGCATTTCTATTGGAAGAATCACAAGTTTGTGAATATTAGGCTTGGCAAAACTATGATTGTACAATTCACTTCCAAAGCACTAAAATGTATACTATAGATGGAGATCATATATGGCATGTGAATTACATGTCAGCCAAAAAAAAAAAAAACTATTGTTAAAAATACTTCACAAAAATTGCAGAATATCTGAAAAGATGTTTTCGGTGTTGGCTAAAAACTATTTGTAAACTACAGCTTTTTAAACAAATATTTGATTTCTGTTTATTTTGAGTTTTTTGGTCTGTTTATTTTGAGTTTATGCAGAGATAACTCAATCAAAAAGTGTATGTGATAACTAGAATACCTGGGAATTGTGCATCACTTATAAGTAATTGATAACATTTTCTGGAAGAAACTTTTAGCAAATGACAGAAGACCCTAATCTGTGCATCTGCATTTTATGAAAGCCATATGTTACTTGCTGAATCCAATTGCTTTTCTCTACTTTGCTAGGAAAAAATTATTCTCAAGGTAAGAGCCATTAGCAGTAAAAAAGATACAAAATACATAATCATCATGATTTATTTGTGAAAATAACAAATTAAATAAAACAATTCTACTTAAGCAACTCCAATATTAGTACCCATGAAGATGTTCCTGAATGTCAATATCCATTGAATTTTTGGAATTTTAATTCCTACGAATTAGGACAAACATAGCCTTAGCATAAACCTTGGACTAATTTTCTTAATTGTTTTGAAATTACAAAAGAATTGATACCATTAAGAAAATGATTCTTTCCTATGGAAATCACGTAAAAATATTTATCACTTATTATAATTCAAATACCAAATAAAAGTAATTTATGTAATCATTACAAATATCATTTTATTACTATTGTAAAATAGAATACAAACCAGTCTCAATATATTATCATTATTCTTAATTCCTAATCATTACCTAAATATCTTAAACAATTTAAATAGTCATGTATTTAACATAGATGTAAATATTCTATACTTTTACTTAACATTTTCCAGGGGCATGTATACATGTTTCTAAGAAATGTTCACTGCAGTTAAAAGATGCTTTTGTGAAATTAATGTAATATATTGTGTTGCTGTTGTTGTTTTGTTGTTTATAAGGCCTCGGCATTGTCCCTAAGCCTTTTTATGCTCAGTTCCAGCACTCTACAACTTGAGGCACAGAGCTAATTCTTGTTTTTAGTGGTTAATTGGAAATAAGAATCTAACAAGTACTTTCCTGTCTGGGCTAGTTTCAAAAACAATTCTAAGATCTCATTACCCAGAACAGCTCCATTTATAGGCATGAGTCACTGGCACTTGGTTTGATGTATTTTTTTAATGTTAATTATATTTTAGGATTTCTGTTTCAGTATAATGTACATTTTTCTATACATAAATTTAGATATATAATTATATATATACATATGATGACAAATAATCTATAAAAATGTATGTCTTTCTATACACACATATGTGCATATATATATATATATATATTTCTGAAGACAGACACCTTCTAAAACTTTGATGCTACTAATTTTTGACCTTTTTCACTTCTAAGATATACTGTCTATTTTTCCAAAACTTTCCTAGAATAAAATAACTAACCTTCAATAGAAAGTAGAGTTTATTATTTTCAAGGGAATTTTAGATATACACATGATATTGTAGTGATATTTGCAGTATATTACTTGAAATGATCCCGTTAAAACTCTTAAATATTTGTGTGTAGTGCTGGGAGAGAGGAAGTTAATTCATACTGGTTAGGAATTTGTTCATAGGGAATTGTTCAGAAATTGTTCAAAGGGAAATATAGAAAGACAGATTTTTAGAAAGCAAAGGAGATCAGGTATGAAAGAAGGATATAAAACTTATCTCAGAGATATTAAGAACTAGCTGAAGAATTTTAGAATGCCAAAGGCGATGAGGAATAAGCCTAGTTGATAACTAGTTCTTCAATAACTGAAAATGGTTCCCTAGAACTGTTTTTGGTATAACTTAGTTATTATTATCATTTATTCCTTCCATCTGGAGTTATTCCTTCTCTTCTGTCAAAACTATTAATTATGCTGTGCCTTTTTGGTGCCATGCTTGACAAAAACATTTCCAAAATCTCACTTAGACTACCCTTCTCATTGTGATTAGCATTGAACACTCAAAAGTTTGGAATCTTTGAATTTCCAGGATTATTTTTCAACTGATATCTAAACACATTCATGTCATTACTTGCCGTGACCTATTAACAAAACTTTTTTTGCTCAACAAAGTTTTTTTTTTTAAATATAGGTAAAGTACATGAATTAAGGACTATTGTCAGGTATCAGTATGGAAGGAGCAATTATATATTCTATGGATGGGTTATTTTGCATTTACTAACAAAATGACTTATTTTGCCAGTCCTGGAGCTTCAACTCAGGGCCAGGGAACTGTTCTTGAGAGTTTTTTTTTTCTCAAAGATAGCACTCTACCACTTGAGCCACAGTACCACTTCCAGTGTTTCTTTTTCTGTGTATGTGGTACTAAGCAATGGATCCCAGGGTTTCATGCACGCTAGGCACTAACTGTACCACAAAGCCACATTTCCACAGCCCTAAATGACTTTCTTAAGATGGCATTACTTTTTCATTCCGTTACTTTGTATTATAATTTTGGCCAGGTGGTAGAAAAAAAGTGCAAAACAATACTAAGTTTAGTAAGCTGACATTCCTATCACATCACTAAAGAAGTACAGTGTTAAGACCTGCAGGACTCATAGGGCTGTTACATATGACATTATTATGTAAAACATCATTAACAGTCATCTCTAACATCCATAACATTCTGCTTCCACTTTCAAGGTCAAGAGCTAAATATCTAAGACTTTTTATTGATTGGGTGTGTTTCCTAGGAAGGAAGAAGGAGGATGTGGAAGGTGATGGTGGAAAAATACGTATATTGGCTTCCTGTCCACATTTTTTGCATTTTTAAAAAGTGCTACTGATGACATCCCACATACATATAATTGACTATGCTATCTGCAGAAGATGCAGATAAATGAAGGCATTTATTCTGGTGGAGAGTCACATATGTTAACAAAATCCATTTCTGGAAAAAATACTAGGTAAGAAAGTATAAAGTATTGTATATAAAATGGTTTCTTCTCCTAGCAGAACAAAATGTAGTATTGAAATGATTAATCGAGGTTTCTTTGAGATTTTCTGCTCTCTCAGTATCAAAATATTCTCTAACTCCTGTAACATCCAAGCATAAAATCATGATTTGAGGATCTCAGTAATTTTAGAAACAAAGGTACATAATACTTCCTTCCTGCAGAGACATGTGATGGCAAGTTTGATTGATTGTATTATAGTTCTCTTCTTTTTCCTCTTTATGACAAGTGTTGTATATCTTGGCATATTTCTCTGTCCTGCTTCCTGTAGGTGAGATTTACCTCTACTCTGCAATGTCAAGATGGGTCATGTGACTTACTTCAGCTTACAAAAATGAACCAGAAGTGGTCAAAGGGTATTTCTAGGGGAAGATTTCTATCCCATTGTCTGTGTCTAACAGATGATTTATTTTCCCTTAGCCCTAAAAACAGCATATTTCTAAAGGGAGTCTTCTTTCAGCTTATATAGTGGAAGAATATAGCATGTGAAATAGAGGCAAAACTCAAATACAGCCACACACACACACACACTCACACACACACACACACACACACACACACACACACACACACACACATATATATATAAAAACAGGCAGAACTAAGCTAATATTAGAATATGATATTAAGATGTTAGTTTCTTACCATTCTTGTATAGATTTATGATAGATGAGTATAGCACTAAACAAATAGATAACATTTACTGTTTGATGCTATTAATTTTTTTGTTTTATATATAAGCATTCTCTCCTGTTTGATGCTATTCTTTTTTATATATAAATAAGCATTCTCTATGTGATCACTTGTGTGGTTATCTTTTTCTAAACATGTGTTTAATCACTATAGACCACTGTATCTAATATCCACAATCATTATCCAGACCTAGTCATTGAGATGAGGAAGAACAAAATGTCTAGATTTCGCCCCGTCGAAGGGAGGGGTGCAGTTGTGCCAGACACAACTTTTCACCAGGAGCGATGTGAACGCCGTCCCGCTGGAGCCGGGTGCGGGCTTTGCTTCCTGCCTGGACTGAGTGGAAAGGAGCCGGCCTCTGCTCTGGCCTGAGCCGGGCCGGGGGGCGGAAGGGGCGGGAAGACTCTGCAGGGCCTGAGTTTTCTGTCTTCCTGGTTTCCATCTGGTTTGTTCTAAGTCTTCGGGGCGGGGCGGGGCGCGGGGGGGGGGGGGGGGGGGGATCTGTGAGCCTAAAGCCGCCTAGAGCTCCGGGTTTGCACTTGGCGGAGATGGGACTGACACATGACGGCTCGCCTCAGCCTTTCCAATGTACAAGACAAAAATAAAAGCAACTTGTTGTTCCTAAAAAAAAAAAAAAAAAAGTCTAGATTTCTCCTTTTTTCTTCTTCTACTTTTTCTAGTGTGAATTCTCATCCTTTCTCCAAATTCTCCTATTAATAAAGTAAGAATGCACATAGTAGATATCAAGCAAAAGGCTTCCAAGCCAGAATTTCATTCTTTCAAAAATAGGTGAAGTAAATCAAAGTAGCTTAAGGAAGTATAAAAATATGACTTTATTCCCTGTCTGGCTTCTACCATAGGGTGGGAACATGACTCTAAATATCTAATAAACCATTTGCCTTGGCTAATTTTTTAAACAGTTTTTAAAATAAATAGTAATTTTTAAAATTTTTTAAAAATAATTTTAAAATAAATAGTAATTTGCTGTTTGAATAAGACTGCATTATTTTTTGAGTTGAGAGGCTAAATTTTATCAGAATCGAAATATAATGAAAAAAATGATTTTAAGATAAATAGCTGGTAGTTACATTTTTAACGTGAAATACACACAGAGACATCTTTTTTCTTCTTTTTCTATCCACACTGATTCAAATTCAATAAGCAGTTCATGTAATTCAAATAGCTGTGTATCAGGAATAGATTAGACTACAAAAAGTTAGAAAAAGAGAACCAGTATTGGGTGGTGCATTCTTTAAAAATAACTGTCAAATAAATATTAACTATAATTCCAAAATAATAGCAGGCAAATTCTCTTGAAAAGAGAAGATTTTAAACAGAATGTATCAAAAGTGACAGTGCCTGCACTGCTTCGGGAGATGTTCTCTGGGATTTAGAGTTTTTAGTACATGAGAATGTTTTAACCAAGATTATTTGCTTTCAGGGACTAAAATTTTTAGTTATATTTCATATAAGAAATATGTTGTTCAAATTTAATGAAAGGATAACAGCTTATAGTAGAAAGAATGCTACACACTCACTGTAGTAGGCAGCAAAATACCTTCCCAAAATATCTATCGTCCTGAAATATCTAATCCCTCAAATGTAGATTTGCATTTTATACATACATATATATATACACACAACATATATATATATATATATATATATTATATATATACAAGTTTGTAAAATAATCACCCTTCATTACCCAAGGAACCCAAATTTGAATAATTATCAGATGGGAAAATTATATTCAAATGGGTACTTAAAAGTCCCAGCTGTAGTTGGAAAGGGACATGATTCGGTAAGAACCCTCAGAAAGATATAAAGATGCTACATTAGAAGATAAAGGAAAAGACAACAACCCAGATTCTGAAGTTTCTGGAAAGCAGAAGTAAGTGCATTTTTGCACTAGAATCATCTGAAAAGTATTTCAGCTCTCTCAGTGACTCGATTTTAATCTAGTGAGACGTCTTTTAGATTTCTGTCCTTTAGAACTGCAAAATGTTAAATACGGATTATACGAGCCACTTAACTTGTAGAAATTTGTTACAACAGATTTGACTGAGTAAACTGTCAACTACAGCCTTTTCCCTATGCAACTACAGGGACACCACATGTCCTAGTTTCTGAGAATAAGAAAAAGTTGCCACTGGCTTTGTACACATGTGTGGTGTACATACTACTAAGGGCCTTGCATTAATGAAGTCTTGAAATTATAAATAATATCTAAATAAAAAGCTCCCTATCTTTATTTTCACATTTGGGGATCATTAAGTACTAAAGTTATGCAGAAGACCAGGGTAAGAATATAGAAATGAAATCTGTCTCCTAATATTATAAAGATAATTTATGTCATTTTGAATTATACTCTTTAAAGTAATAAAAAATAAGGTAAAACGAAACTCAATTTTTTATCCTTCCTAACTTTGCAACAGAAAATAGAAAATCCAGTAAAGATACAACAGTCCCAGGATGGTATAGGATGTTATAGGATCACTAGATGTTGAAAAAGAAGATAACAAAAATGCGTCCCTTGGAACAATGGGGAACAAACTCCACACCGAAAGATTATGATATAGCTAGAAAATAGTTTCCACTATTCTCTCTTTGATATTTTAGGTGTGTTTACCCAGCAACTTTCCTCTCTTAAGTAATGACTATTTATTAATACTCAAGGGTTTGCAGCATATATCCCAGCAACAAATAATGCTTCTAAATGTAAAAAAAGAATGATACTAAGAGTAACCAAGGGTATTGTGTTGCTATAGCTGATAAATAAGAATGATTTTTGTGAATAGTCAAACCATTTTGATTTTTTTCATACCTTTCCTCTTCTCCAACATGAGAAATCCTAGTCAAGATATGCAAAATATTAATAAAGGATTTTATATTTTTATTGTTCACACTAAAGCAAATACACTTTTCCTCTTTGCAAGCCTGATTTTGAAAGAGTCAGACCCTCACAATTATTTTTATAGACAAAAGTTTACCGCTTTGGCTTAGGTGTTTTCCTGCCTTTGGCCGTTGCTCTCCATTATTTTGGCGACTACACAGAAAAACAAGATAAATCCATTATGCTTATGTTGAATTGTTCAAAGTCAAAGTACCTCCAAACAAAGTTTTCTCTTCCCTTCTACACTGCTAGTTGAAGTTTAAATGATAACAAAAATGTCATACTTTAATGTACATTCTCATTGAAACCAGTGAAAACAGGAATGTCTGTGATTGCTTTTATAAAATGCTTTCAAGTATTTTCCTTGGCTATTTTCATTATTGCCTTTGTTCCATCCTCTAATCAGGAACACAGGGTTACACAAAAAGATCTTTCTAAGGAATATGATGTTAGTCAAAAAATAGATGTATAATTAAAGATTTTCATCACTTAAGAGATTGAAAAGCTCAGAAGACATTTTGCTATTACTGGAATGGTTCTTAAACTAAGTGAAATGCATGTAAATGTGACAGTTGTTCCAAACAATGATTATGGCTTATACTTTTCTCCTTCAATGAGATGAGTAACTCATGAAACCTCTGACAACGTTGGAGGGCATATCGATTTTAGGGTAGAAGAGTTAATGTTAGAAAGCCAAGGGAGATTCCTTAAACAGCACTGGCTATCACTTATCAGTTAATTATACTTATGACATATAAGTATACAAACATGTAAATATGAATTGAGTGAGAAATGTGTGATTTACACAATTGATTCAATGACAACTAAAACTAGAAAACACTTCCCTACATTTATGTAAACTATTATATCTAGTGAAGATTTAAAGTTTTAGAATACATTTTAACATTTACATCAAAATATTTGTTTATTTCTAATTTTTGTCGATCCTGGGGTTTGAAATCTGGGCCTGGACGCTTTCTCTCAGCTGTTCAGCTCAAAGCTAGTGCTCTACCACTTGAGCCACTGCCAGTTTTCTGGTGGCTCATTGGAGATAAGTGTCTCATGGACTTTCCTGCCTATGCTGGTTTTGAACCATGATTCTGAGCTGTGCGACTCCTTAGTAGCTAGGATTACAAATATGAACCACTGGCACTTAGCTACATAATTATTTTTTACACATTTATGAAGTATGGAGTGGTAATCCCATTCATTTATAACTTGTGTAATGATCAAACTATATCATATCTATTAGTTTCTGTATGTAACATTTCTTTTTAGTGAGGCTGCTCAACCTTATCTTTTGGCTGTGATGAAATGTCAATTTTTAGCTATAATCACTTTGCTTCTTATGGTATACAATTAATATATTAACTTTTAGTCATGGAAGTCTGCTAATTAAAGTTATATAAAACATGAATTGTAATGAGAAAGAAATTCATGAATCTATTATTTGTTTTAGGAAAACAATTATGCCTCTTGTTTTCAATTATATTTCTGTGGGAATGTGTAGTATTTATTGATTTAACTGTTAAAATTGATAACAGTTACATTATATCAAGTTGATTCTAACTTGTAATTGAAAATTGCACACTTAAAACAAATATACTTCTACCTTCTTCTACCACATAATTAAAATAACAGTAAAGAAAAGATAGGTATTACTGGGTCATGAGTAGAATCCTAGAAACTCAGGAGGTAAGACCTGAACATTTTGGTTCAATGTCAGTCCAAACAGAAAAAAAATGTGAAAATTTATCTTCAATTATCCAGCAAGAAGGAGAAGGTATGGATGTGGCTCAATGAATAGTGTCATCACCCATGAGCAAAAAATACAATGGAGACCATTAAACATTGAGTTCAAGCCTTAAAAATGGCATATGCGCAGAAGACAACAATAAAAAGTACTATGAGCATCAATAATGAAGAAAAATAGTAGAAAAGTTACTGAGATATGTTGTGTTAACATCTGGAGGACAGAAATCATTTGACAGAATTTTAATTCATGAGAGGGAAAAATCAAAGTCTCATTTGTACACTCTCATTGTACTCATTTGTGTTGAAACCTTGTTATTGGGAAACAAGTGAAAGAGTAGATTGGGTTACCTTTCATAGTAGACATTGCCTGTGAATATGCACCATCCCATTCTGCAAAAATCTAAACTCGTGCTTTGTAATTTAAATACAACCTCATGTTAGAGATTGTTTGGTTCACATAGACAAGGGTCTTTATTTTGAGGTTTCAGACCAGAGCTTTTGCTTATAACCACTCCTGCTTTACCGGCTTCCCTTGCCTTACTTAGCTGACACCAAGCCAAGTCTTTGAACTAAACCCCACTGCCTTAATCACTCCCTTTCTCCAGCTACAACTAATTTCACATGCTATTTATGTCTTAGCATTACTTGTTTTCATTATAATCTCCACCAGAAAACTCATATATTCATGTAAATCCACTGTAAATAACCTAGTTAGAAAAGGGAGTAAGTGCTCCCACAAATCTGTGCTACGCTATGTCTTTTTTCTCCATGGCTTTTGAGTTTGACAAATGATTGATTTGGTTTGATGTAATTCCATTTATCCAGACTTACTTTGATTTGTTGTGCTTCGTGATCTTTGGAAGTTTTGACCTATGCCAAGGGGCCCTCATGTTTCCCCTAACCCTTCCGGTAACATTTTCAAAGTATCTGACTTACATTGTGGTCTTTGATCCATTTGGAATCGATTCTGGTGCAGGGAGGTAAATAAGGATCTAACTTCAGTTGTCTGTGTACAGACAACTCTACCAGCACAATTTTTTTAAAGAGGCTGTATTTCTTCCATCCTGTTTCTGGCTCTCTATCAAAGATTATGTACCTATAGGAATGGATTCATTTCTGGGTATTCGATTCTGTTGTATTGATGGAATTCTGTGCTTCTATTGGAAAGAATGTTACTACCCCATTCATGAGGAAATAGAAAGACTGGGAAAAATGATGTTTAGTGAGATAAGCTAGATCTAATTAAATATATGCTGCATTGTTTTCCTCATTTGTAATAACTAGAATATGTCCATAAATATACAAGTTAATCCAGTAGTTAGTAAATGACAAATACATATAGTTGGACATGATTAACTAACAGCACTTTAAGCATTCACATGGTGAAAACAAGTGAAGCTATTCTGAGGAGAGGATCACAATGACTCAATATCTATGTGCATATGACCATATTGTAATGAACTCTAAAAATCAATCATGCATGTGAAATACATATATCTGTATATAATTTTAATAGGTGCCATAAAAATAGCCAACTTCCCTGTAATCTCGAAGCAAAATTCTAAGTTTAGAAGATAAATTGAGGAAAGTTTTAAAAACAAAAACTAAAATACATAGAAGAAAAAGCAGAAGAGAAAAGAAAAAATAAGATGAAAAGTAGAGTAGCTATCTATTGAAAAATTCATAAACAATTTCCAGAACTATACAAGAGAGCTTGGGTAGAGCTCAGTTGTAGAACTAGACTAATATATACAAAGCCATGGGTTCAATCTCCAAGAAGGCATAATAAGTTAATAAATAGTAATAATAAAATAATTACAAATGCTTTCATGTTAGAGAGGCCTGAATCCTAAAACAGTGTACAAATTACTCTCAATTCTTGTATATAATGACATGAAACTACAAGAATAAAGAGGTAATAGTTTTCCTTTTCTATCCTTTCCTTTAGTTTTCTGTTTTCTTCTTCTCTTTTTTCCTTTGGCACTACTGATGCTTGAAGCTGCTAAGGCTCTGACCGCTTTAGATTATTTTTCAGATAAGGTCTTAGCTTTTGGCCAAGCCTTCCCTGAGCAATAATCTGTTACCTATGGCTTCCACAAATGTGAGGTATCAGGGAAATTACACTATATCTAGCTGTCTTTGCTTTTGTAGTTTCTCGCAATTTTTTTGGTCAGAGCTGTCCCTGGATGTCAGTGTTCTACAGTTCTGCCTTCTAATTAGCAAGGTACATTTCATTCCATGTTTGGACTCAGACTATTTTACAATGTATACACTCAATATTGACTTCTATTTTCTAGATATTAAATTCTATTGAGGTTAGTATGGATTTTTATGTTGTTATAATAAAAACACAGAGAAATCCATTGGTTATTTTCCCAGTTTCTTCAAATATTTATAACTATGACATGAAAAGTAGGACATTAATATTTCACAAGCAACTTATGCAGACCAGTTGTTTTAATAATTTTGTGCACATATTAAGTCCAATAAAATTTTATCAACTCTATATTAATATATATTTATAGATACGTTTCTTTACCAAAAATGAGTCTGTCTCATGCTTCCCTTTTATAATTAAACCCACTACTTCTCTTTGTCTCATCCAAAAACTGTTTCATTCTGGCAACCAACACATTTTTTTTTTCTCCAGCTTCTAGATCATACAATAAATAAGCTTTTAGGATTGCCTTCAAATCTTTGGTAGATTATTGCCAGTTGTTGTATGCCTTAATATTGTATTCCCACGAGTTGCCTTTGGTTCTGTCACTATAGAATGTAGCACAATTCATTTCCCACTCACCTGAGGAAAGCCTGAACTGATTTCCATTTTTATGACTAGAGGAAATAATGCTGCTATAAACATCTGTGTTTTGGCTTTTGGGTGAATGTTACATTTCATTTCCATGAGCCAAAGCCGGAAGAGCTCCATTCCTGTGCTATACTGTGGGTGGTTGCATATTTCATATTATAAGAAACTGTCAAAATGTTTTCAGAAGTGGCTTTCCCATTTGACATTCCTGCCAGCATCCAGTTTCTCTGTTTCTTTATAGCACTTATTATGGACATTATTGTATTATGTGAAGTAATTCTCATACATGTTTTATGATGTAATTTTAGTTTTAATGTGCATGCATTTGATGACTGATGATGCTTTTCTTGTGCTTATTTTTCACAAGATGTACTTTGCTAGGTTCCAATTGATTTTTTTTTTTTTTTGTCCAGTCGGGGGGCCTGAACTCTGTGCCTGGGCGCTGTCCCTCAGCTCTTCAGCTCAAGGCTAGCACTCTACCACTTGAGCCACAGGGCCACTTCTGGCTTTTTTTTGTTTTTGCTTATGTGGTGCTGAGGAATCGAACTCAGGGCCTCAGGCATGCAAGGCAAGCACTCTACCACTGAGCCACCTTCCCAGTCCTCCAATTGATTTTTTTAACATTAGGTTTTGAGAGTTCTATGTAGAGTCTAGATTTGAGGCATTCTTCAGGTACAGAATTTGCAACTATTTTATCCTTGACTATGGATACCCTTCATCATCATCATCGTCATCATCACTATTAGTATTACTACTATTAATTTTGTACGTGTATGTATGGTCCTGGGGATTGAACTCAGGGCCCCTGAGATTTGTTGCATTTCATTAACAATTTACCATTTGAGTCATGCCTCACTTCTGGCTTTTTTGCTGATTAAGCAGAGATAAGATTCTCAAGAACTTTATTTTTTTTGGCTGCCTTCAAACAGAAATACTCAAATCACAACCTACCAATTTGCTAGGTTGTGATATATGAGCACCCTGCTCCCAACTTCTATTCACTACTTGTATGACCTTTCATAGACTAAATTATTTTACAATTTTATTGATTACTACTATATAAAGTTTTCCTTTCGTATAATTTTAATGCCATATTTAAGTATGCTTCATCTCTAAAATTATCAAAACATCTTCCTTTGCTTTATATTTACATCACTCTTTTTGTTTTATATGCCACCTTCAAAACCTGCTTTAAGATAATATTTGAATAAATTGTTATATTTAAGTCAATGTTCACTTTTTAATTCTCCCCAATACTGTATAATCTATCACCACTTATTAAAGAGAATGCCATTCCACAAGTGTTTTACATTCTTATTAAATATTCCTTGATAATATGTATGTTCCTCTAATCTGGTGCCCTACACTCCCATTGAGCTGTATAATCTTTCCTATACAAATATAACAATTTTACACTAACAGCTTTAATATTGGAGAGAGAAATATATTCCAGTTTATTTTCCTTTGTCAATGAGTCAAAGAGTGTTGGTCAGGTGTTTTAAGAAATTGTCAAAAACTTATAAATAAAATTGTGAAGCTGTGTGCTGATGGCTCATACTTATAATCTTAGCTGCATAGGAGGCTGAGATCTGAGGATTGTGGCTCAAAGCAAGCTGGAATGGGAATGTCTGTGAGACTTTTATCTCCAATTAACCACCAGAAATCCAGAAGTGGCAAAGTTGCTCAATGGGTAGAGCACTCATTTTGAGCTGAAGAGCTGAGGGACAGTACCCAGGCCCACATTTCAAGCCCCAAGAATGACCAAAAAAGGGACAAGGAAGTGGGAGAAAATATGTATCCTCCAATCCATAAAAATTATATGTCTCCATTTATTCAGATTTTTGCCTTTATATTCAGCATGGTATGATTTTCAATGATGGTGGGTGAAATACATTTTGACGATGTGTGGAGATAGCACAAATTCATTCACAGAAAACCATTGAAAAATAAGGGGCAATGGGAATGGAAAAAGACAGAAACAGGTTAATCAGGCCCTTGATCAATATATGAGTGTGCAAAATATTTCAATAAGATTTCTTCATGCAATTAATATACACCAATTAATAAATATCTTCCAAAGGCATTTGTATTCAAGTATGACATAAAGGCTAAATACAGATTGCGTGGTGAATGAAACAAAGATAAGTGAGAAAATACATACTTATAGTAATTGTGTAAACAAACTAAGAAATTTGGTCAACATACTGAGGGCTCATGGCTCATTAGAATTAGAAGGCCATTGGTATCTAAGATAATACTAAAATGTTAGACTTGAGCCTATCTTTAAGACTGCTTAATGCTAAAGTAAAGTCAATAAAGGACATGTTTGGCAAATAAAGTAAAATTATAATTTAGAGACAAATGAAAATAATAATATACATATATGTCTATATACATGTATGTATACATCTGTATATTCATATATAGGTATACATATATATAGGTATTTGTATATATACACCTAAGAAGTATGAATATATGCATATGTACACATAGTGTTTATACATATACATATTAATGCCAATGAAAAACTTTAACCATCCTGAATAAGTTATCAAGAAGTCCAAATATATATCTCTGTAATATACCAACAACCAAAGAACATATGGAAAGATCATAACATACCTAGACATTGCATACATATAGAGATTAGTGGAAATAGAAACAACAATATGATAGTACTGCACAACCACTATGTAGAAATTGGAATCCTTATACATTGGTGTTTAGAACTTAAAATTATATAGTCAGTTTGTTAAACATACTGGAAATCTTTAAGATATTACACATATACTTGCTCTTATTTTCCAGCATTTTGAATCATAATTTGATATTCAAAATAGATTTCAACACATGCCCAATGAGACACATGTACAAGAATATACATAGCAAAACCGTTTACAATAATTTATAATAAAATATTGAACTGATCATTGAGGACATTATACAATTATACACAGGCATACAAAACAATATGCTCTATCCGTGAGAAAAATTTACTTGAACTTACTTGGGAAACACTAATATTATATGGGAGAAATGGATGAAATATACTGCATTTTCTAATTAAATGAGCTTTTTAAAATTGGCACATCTGTAGTGGTACACTATGAAGTAATGGTTGGTCAATGGAGGGTAGGTTGAAATGATGACAGGAAGTGACTACTAATAAACATTGAAGTATTTTGAGAGGGTAATGACGATAAACTGTTCTAGAACTGAAGGTGATGTTCATAGTACAACTCTTTCTAAGAATCATTGTACTTTATCAAAGTATTACAGATTGCATTTGCATTAACCTTACGAAAAATTTTAGAATAGTAGTGGGTGAATCTGAGTGGTAATTTAGGATTTAAAATCACAGAATTCTGTAATGAGTTTAGTATGTTGATGAATGAGACTATCAATAAAATATGATCTGTGACATATCCTCTAAATGACTATATATGATATTGCGAGTCAGTGAATATTCTACAAAATTATGTAAATTGAAGGATGAGATAGGATTGAGAAGGATGAAGGAAAATGATCATCAAGATGCACTGTACTGGGCTGGGAATGTGGCTTAGTGGTAGAATTAGTGGTAGTGTGAAGCGCTGGTTTGATTCCTCAGTACTACACAAACAAAAAAGCTGGAATTGGCACTGTGACACAAGTTGTAGAGTGCTAGTATGAGGAAAAGAAGCTCAAGGACATTCCCATTGTCAAGACCCTAAGTTCAAGACCCAGGACTTTCCAAAAAAAAGAAGGAAGCATTGTATTAAGACAGGCACTAGTGGCTCATGCCTGTAATCCAAGATACTCAGGAGGCTGAGGATTGAGGTTTGAAGCCAGCCAGGAAATTCTGTGTAATTCTTATCTCCAATCAAAACTCAGAACAATCTGAAAGTGCTGCCTTTCGTACAGTGATAGAGTTCTAGTGTTCATCCATAAGAGCTCAGGGGCAGCACCCAGGCCTACAGTTCAAACCTCAGGAGAGAAAAAAGGAAAACAAAATAACTCACTAAACACTATTTATAAACTGCATGGTCAAAGAGCAACCCCCAATCATGTACTTAAAGTTAATTAAAAATATTATTAGAATAAAATACAAGTCATTTTAGGGACCAAATATAGATAGAATTCAAAAGTTGTTTACAGGGGCAAAGTAAATTCTATATCACGTAGTTTGAGTTTGAATTTGTTCTTCAGTCTTATTAAATCATTCTTAAAATTGAAAATACTTCCAATTATAGGTCAATTTCACTGAGGAACAGATTGAATTCTGCTGACTTTTCATAGCAAATCATAGTGGTGAATTTTTTTGGCTCTTGCTGATATATATCTGAAATTTTAAAGTAGATTTGCAATCATATAATATTAATTTAATCTATCATTTCATTAGGGTGATGTTGGTAAGATTTTTTTTCCAGTAAATCTTATCCCTTATGATAAATGAGAGCATGCTATGTCAGTCTCCTATTAATATGACAAAATAGTTTATAAAATCAACTTAAAAGGAGGAAAGATTGATCTTGGCTTCTGATTTTATACGTTTCATTTTATGTTTTTTATCCTGGTTGCTTTGGGTTGGTGGTGGAACAGTACCCCATGTCAGGAACATGCGATGGAGTGTGTATTCATGGAAGCCAGGAAGTAAAGAAGAGGAGTAATAGGAGTGGGAGAGGGAGAAAAAGGAGGAGGGGGAGAGAGAGAGGGAGAAGGAAAAGGAGAAGGAGATAGAGAAGAAACAGAAGAAAAAGGGGGAAAGGTCTTTGATCTTATTGTCCTCTTTGATCACAAGTTCTCAGTGACCAAATCTCTACATTTGTGCCCACTTGAAAATGTTCACCACCTCTTTATGGTAACATAGTGAAAACTAATTATTAATCCCTATCCTTTATGAATTCAGATTCTATTTCTAGAATGGGGGGCTAGATATTTCTGTACAATTGTGAAAACTACTGCTCCTAAATAGTTACTTGAATTAATCAGAGGTGCTATTTGACATGGAGTTGGTTTGGTTATACAATTGTTGGAGAGATGAATGAAATATTTAGAATGCAAATACATTTTATTTAACAGATAAGGAAGCTTCAAGATATTTCATTTTTGATTTTCAAAAATTACTATTTCATTCAACTCATAATGAGTTGAATTTTTCATTATTTTATGGCATTTTTATTCAAGTTTTTTGTCACCTTTAATGAGGTTCATTCTTTCAAGTTGAAAGAAAAATGAATACTATAACTTATAAGGAGAGTAGTTATAATATGGATTTCCTGCAATTCAACAATAAGTTATATTCAAATCTCTAGGAATAATTGGATGATTATATATCTTGCTTTAGTTATCTCATATTGAGATTGATTCAATTTCTTAAAATCAGTGTTGACATAAAATACATAAAATTCAGTGTTTCTCTGAAATGACTTGGCACTTGAACCTCAGAAATACATGACCAGTAACTAAGATTTCTGCATACTCAAAAAATGTATGAATCTACATTTTTATGTCAAAAAAGATTAGGGTAAAAGCAATAGAAAATCATGTAGCCACAGTAGAAAAAATTTAAAGTTAATAACAAATTGTTTCTTTCAGCCTGACAGAGCCTATTGACTTTAGCTTACATGAGACATTTGATTAATGATCCTTTTGTAGCTTTTGAATAATACAGTATTTCAATTTGTCCAAAGATTCTGTCATTTAAACCTTCGAGTGTATATTTTTTAATAAAAATGAAAATATTTTTCCACAGTGCAGGTTCAGATTTAGTAACTAAATAAATATCTAAATGTTAATTTGTTAAATTGACCTCTGGATTTCAAATAATTTTTTTTTGGGTCCAGTCGTGGGGCCAGAATTCTGGGCCTGGGCGCTGTCCTTCAGCTCTTCAGCTCAAGGCTAGCGCTCTACCACTTGAGCCACAGCGCCACTTCCGGGTTTTTTCTTTTTGCTTATGTGGTGCTGGGAATCGAACCCAGGGCCTCAGGCATGCAAGGCAAGCACTCTACCACTGAGCCACCTTCCCAGCCCTCAAATAATTTTTTATTCTCAGATATATTATGTGCTGAATATGTGTATCTCAATCTTCTAATCCTCCGTACACTGGAAGCTGGGATTCAAAGCCCGCCTTGGCAAGAAATTTTGTGAGACACATCTCAATCACACACACACACACACACACACACACACACACATAAATACACACACACACACACACACACACACACACACACACACACACAGAAAGCCAGAAGTGGAGTTGTGGATCAAATGTTAGGGCACTATCCTTGAGTGAATAAAAGTAAGGGATAGGCCTTGAGTTCAAATAAAAAGAACAACACACATACACACAAACTCACACACACACACACACACACACACACACACACACACACACATACAATATTATGTCTAAATTCTTTTTTTGAGTAAATTGTTATTTTTTTATTGTGAAAATACTGTACAGAGGGGTTACAATTACATGGGCAAGATAATGAGTACATTTCTTGTCAAGCATTGTTGCCTCCTCCTTTGTTTCCCCTTCCCATCCCTTCCCATCCTCCCCCCAATCCCCACCCAATACTCCCCGCTCCTCCATCCCGCACCAAAGTTGTGAAGTTCATTTTCGACCTAATGACTTGTACATCTCATTGTTGCAGTGAGTCCACCTGTATCCCTAGTTAAATGATTAATTCTTATTTTTGTTTGAAGAAATAAAAAATATCATGAAAAGTAATATTTGTTACATATACTTCAACTTTTGTGAAGTGGTTTTTAGTACAATATGTTTTAAGGTATAGCATAGGTCATTAAAATTAATGTCAATCTACTTAATAGTTATAATTCCTCATAAAACCTTGGAGTGCAACATTTGGTATTGTTTCTATAGTCTTAAGAATTATTCTAAATAAAAGAAAGAAAGGAAGGGAGAATAGGAGAAAAAAATGAAGAAACAAAGAAACCAAGAAAGAAAAGGAAAGAAAGAAGAGAGAAAGATAGAGATGGGGATGGAGGGAAGGAGGGCAGAAGCAAAGAAGAAAAGATAGGAAGGAAGGAGCACACAAATTCCCAGCTCCTCTGGGACACAGCAAAGGCAGTACTCAGAGGCAAGTTTATAGCTCTGAGTTCCTACATCAACAAATTAGAGAGATCTGAAACCAACAATTTAATGAGACATCTGAACCTCCTTGAAAAAGAGCAGAAAGATAAACCCCAATCCAGTAGACGGAAAGACATAATTAAAATTAAATCAGAATTAAATAAATTAGAATCAAAAAAAAACTATAGAAAGAATCAACAAAACAAAGAGTTATTTTTTCCAAAAAATTAACAAAATTGACAAACCCTGAGCAAATCTTATCAGAAAAAGAAGAGAACACACCCAAATAAATAAACTCAGAGATGGGAATGGAAACATCACCACAGAAACAACTAGGATTCAGAACATTATAAGGGAATACTTCTCAAAGCTTTATGCTAATAAGTTTGAGAACTTGGCAGAAATGGACCTTTTCCTAGTAAATATTGACATGCCGAAACTAAACCAAGATGAATTTAACCATCTTAACAGGCCCATATCAAGCATTGCAATAGAAACAGCAATAAGAGACTTCCCATCTAAGAACAGTCCAGGACCAGATGGTTTTACAGCAAAATTCTACAAGGCCTTCAAAGCAGAGCTCACACCAATACGCCTCAAACTCGACAATGAAATTGAAAGAGAAAGTTCACTACTAAACTCATTCTATGAGGCCATCATAAACCTCATCCCAAAACCAGGCGGGGACTCATCAAAGAAAGAGAACTATAGACAAATTTCTTTGATGAACATTGATGCAAAACTTCTCAACAAAATTTTGGCCAATCGATTTCAACAATTCATCCAAAAAATCATACACCACGATCAAACAGGATTCATTTCAGGGATGCAAAGCTGGTTCGATATATGCAAATGAACTAATATTATTCATCACATCAATAGGAGCAAGGATAAGAACGACATGGTTATCTCAATAGATGTAGAAAAAACATTCAACAAGATCCAACATCCCTTTATGATGAAGGTTTTGGGAAAATTAGGAATCCATGGAACATTCCTCAATACAATAAAGGTGTATATGACAAACCTACAGCCAGCATTATACTTAATGGTGAAAAACTAAAACCATTTCCTCTTAACTCAGGAACAAGACAAGGATGTCCAGTCTCTCCACTTCTCTTCAATCTAGTATTAGAATGTATAGATACAGCAACAAGACAAGATGTAAACATAAATGGGATCCAAATAGGGAAAGAAATAAATCCCTCCCTCTTTGCAGATGACATGATCTTGTATTTAAAGGATCCAATAGGCTCTACTCCCAAATTACTCAAGCTGATTCAAAACTTTGCAAAGTAGGAGGGTATAAAACTAACCGCCCAAAATCTCTGTATGCCAAGAATGAGAAAAGTGTGGCTGAAATTAGGAAAGCAACTCCATTTGTAATAGCTCCACAAAAAAAAAATATCTAGGAATTAACTTAACCAAAGAAGTGAAGGACCTCTATGATGAAAACTTTAAAAACTTGAAAAGGAATTCAAACAAGAAGTTAGAAAATGGCAAAACCTCCATGCTCCTGGATTGGAAAGACTAACATCGTGAAAAAGGCAATACTTCCCAAAGATATCTACAAATTCAATGCAATACCTATCAAAATTCCAATCTCATTCTTCAAGGAAATAGAAGAGGCAATCCAAAAATTCATATGCAACAAAGAAAGACCCCGAATAGCAAAAACGCTCCTCAACGGAAAGAGCACAGCTGGAGGAATATCAATACCAAATTTCAAACTCTTCTATAAAGCCATAGTAATCAAAACAGCTTGGTACTGGCACAAGAAGAGACCTCAGGACCAATGGAATATAATTGAAAACCAAGAAATTAACCTACAGACTTTTAGCCATCTAATTTTCGATAAGGGAACTAAAAAAATAGAATGGAAGAAAGACAGCCTCTTCAGTAAATGGTGCTGGCAAAATTGATTAACTACTTGTAGAAAACTAAAGCTATATCCTTATATATCACCCTGCACCAGAATCAACTCCAAATGGATCAAAGACCTCGGAGCCAAAGCAGACAATCTGAAAATATTACAGGTTGGTATAGGAGAAACCCTAGGTCTCCTTGGTGCAGGCTGAAATTTTCTGAATAGAGACCCGGAAACACAACAAATCAAAGAAATGTTGGACAAGTGGAATTGCATGAAGTTGTAGAGCTTCTGCATGGCAAAGGACATAGCTAGCAAGATCAATAGAAAGCCCACAGATTGGAAGAAGTTCTTTATTAGCCATACAACGGAGAAGGGTCTCATATATAAAATATCCTTGGAACTCAAAAAATTAAATCTCCCAACAACAAATCCTCAAAGAAACAACTGCCCAATAAATAAGTGGGGTAAGACTTAAAGAGAAACTTCTCTGAAGAAGAAAGAAGGATGGCCAACACACACATGAAGAAATGCTCAACCTCCCTAGCCATAAAAGAAATTCAAACCAAAGCAACATTAAGATACCAATTCACCCCAGTTAGAATGGCAAAAACCAAGGACTCTAATAACAACAGATGCTGGAGGAGATGTGGACAGAAGGGAACCTTACTTTATTGTTGGTGGGAGTGTAAACTTCTTCAACAATTTTGGAAAGTAGTATGGAGGTTCCTCAAAGACTCCACATAGAGCTCCCCAATGACCCAGCAATGCCACTTTTGGGCATTTACCCAAATGTTTGCAAGGAAGACCACACTGAAGCTACCAGCACAACTATGTTTAATACAGCATTATTTACTATAGCTAAGATATGGAACCAACCAACCCAGATGCCCCTCAGTAGATTAATGGATCAAGAAAATGTGGTGTATATACACAATGGAATTCTATGCCTCCATCAGAAAGAATGACATTGGCCCATTTGTTAGAAAATGGAAAGACTTGGAAAAAATTATATTAAGTGAAGTAAGCCAAGCCCAAAGAAACATAGGTCCCATGGTTTCCCTTATTTCTTTGTTGCTTTGTATGTCCCTCCCCCACAGTGTAACCCCTGCTTTCACTGTATTTGATGTCTATATAATTTGTAGAGTGGAAGGGGACAAACAAATCGTTTAAATAAGGATACTGTTGGACCCGTTGCAACAACGAGAAGTACAAGTTGTCATGTCGAAAATGAACTTTACAATTTTGGTGGGGTGGGGGAAGCTTGGGTGGGGGGCGGCGGGAGGCTGGGAAGGGATGGGAAAGGGAAACAAAGGAGGAGGCAACAATGCTTGATAAGAAATGTACTCATTATCTTGCCCATGTAATTGTAACCCCTCTGTACAGTATTTTCATAATAAAATATTTTAAAAAAAGAAAAAAGAAAGGAAAGAAGGAAGGAAGGAAAGAAAGAAGGAAGGAAGGAAGGAAAAAAATGAAGGAATGAAGGAAAGAAAAATGGAATGAATGAAGGAAGGGATAAAAACAATTTAATTTAAAAAATCTGCTATTTAGCCCAACATAAATTTCATGTAAGTTAACCCTTTAGTAAATGCAAGTTTGCAATTGTCACTTCTCTGCCTGTTCTCTATCCATGAATGAAACCAACAAATGTAGTATCAGAAATAACCACGTTAATGTTTGCATCTGTAGTAAATATGCACACAAATCGTTTTCTCGGGCTGGGAAGGTGGCTCAGTGGTAGAGCACTTGCCTTGCATGCCTGAGGCCCTGGGTTTGATTCCTCAGCACCACATAAGCAAAACGAAAAAAGCCGGAAGTGGCGCTCTGACTCAAGTGGTAGAGCGCTAGCCTTGAGCTGAAGAGCTGAGGGACAGTGCCCAGGCCCAGAGTTCAGGCCCCATGACTGGACGAAAAACAAACAAACAAAAAAAAAAATCATTTTCTCATTTTCTATACATTATCAAATAACTATTTACAAACAATTTACATTTAGTTATAAGTATTCTAAAAATTGATGTAACCAAAGCCTGTCAATGTATTATATAATGTTAACACTAGTATTTATAATGCTAATAATGTTACAGTCTTCATGTTATATTAATTATAACAATTATATTATGTATTTTATCAGAGAAATTATCATCCTCTAATTTTGGTGTCTGTGGGAGCCCTAATAGCAGACATTATTAAAATCAAAGGAGATCTGTATTGCTGAAAGCAATTAAATCAGTGGAGATTGTTCGAATACATCAGAAGGGCTTAGAAAGGTTGCACCATGTTTAAATGATTACCTCTGATGTAATTCAAGAGCCACTAAACAATCATGCTTCACTTTGCCATCACTATAATTATTCCATTTGTAAGAAGAATCATTCACATAATTGACATGATATAGGTTTGTCCTTAAGACATTATTTTCTATGAAATTATATCCAAATGATAAACTACACTGAGAGTTAAAGCAAAAGTTGCCAAATATATTGGACGATGTAACTCCTTCCAGATACTCATTTTGAAATTGTATTTCCCTGTCTGGTTACATTATAATCACCCTTTCAGAGATGACCCTGAAATAATGATCCTGATAAAAGAAGCCCAATAAAACGACCCTGCCATGTGAACATCCAGCAAATAAAGTATAATGATCCAGAAATTAGACGGCCATAAGACAAGGAATTCATTTGTATAACCATTTTTATAATCCATGTTCAAGCTTCTAGAGTATGGATAATATACTCCTGATGTTTTTAAGCCACTTACTTTGAGGTATTCTCTTATAACAGCCCAATGGTTGACAAAAAGCAAAGTAGTTTTGATTTAAATTTCAAATTTTCAGAAAAAAAGATTCATAATGTTTTATTATTTGAATTTTATTCTCCAAACCTCCAGGTTAAAAATATTTTTAAATGAGAAATAATTGAGGGGCAACTCTCTATTCAACTATCATAATTTATTGACTATTTTAGTATCTTTAAGTAGTTGTACAAAGGAGTTGCCATTCACTGAAACAGTTTATGGATGCAGTGCATCTTGATGAATGTCACCTCTTTCAATACTCTCATCCACTCCTCCCAATTAACCCCAGTCTTTAGGTGTCTAAATATTATGTTATGTATGGAATTACTTGCCATTTAACAAAGCAGTTTATGTGTACAATGCACCTGGAATTGTGTTACCACTTCAACATCTTCACTTTCATTTCACACTACCCCTTGCTTTGTATATTTCAATTCTGGGAAGTATGCAATGGTTTCTTGCCTGTATTCTATCCTTTACCACTTCAATTTCTTACCCCTCTCACACTGCCCCCCACTGTCCGCTCTTGTAGTACACATTTAATGGTATTTATTTTGTTGGGCTTTGACTTAATCTTTTAAGAGCATAATAGTATTTCCACTAACTATGGACTCTGACACTTCAGATAATTCATTTGTACCTGCTTGCATACCATCCAGTATGTTTAACCCCAACGGTATAACCCCCGCTTTCACTGCATTTGATATTGGTATAATTTGTGGAGTGGAAGGGCAAAAACAAATCGTTTAACTAGGGATACAGGTGGACCCATTGCAACAATGAGATGTACAAGTTGTTATGTCGAAAAAGAACTTTACAACTTTGGTGTGGAGATCAGGTGGGGAGAAGGGGGGAAGTATGGGAAAGGATGAGAATGGGAAAAAAGGAGGCAATAACGCTTGATAAGAAATGAACTCATTATCTTGCCAATGTAATTGTAACTCCTCTGTACGGTATTTTCACAATAAAAATTTAATTAATTAATTAATTAAAAAATAATTTTACCTTTATAAGCCCCTGGTATCTACCACAAATGAGGAAAATCAGGCAACGTAAGTTTCTCTGGGTGCAATTAATTTCACTTAACATTATTATTTCTAAGTGTTTCATTTTCCTTAAGAATAGTGCAATATTATTCTTTTTGATGGATTAATGGAATTTGATTATTTATGTATATATTTGTATGTATACGTGTATACATGCATACATATATACATACTTGTAAATTGGGATCAATAATTTTGTATATATATATGTATATATGTACATATGTGCATATGTATCTCTGTGTGTGGGTGTGTGTAAGTTGCCTGATTTCGCTCATTTGTTTTATTAGAATGTGCCTATAATTTTACAAGTAAACAAACTTGGATGGTAAAAGAGAAAACATTAGGCTTGGACAAGATAAATTATATGGGAGTCTAAAAATTTATACAGTGAGATCAAACGGAGGATGCCCTTGGGAGAGGATCACAAAGGCTCAATAGCTATATGAATATTATCATATAAAATAATATTCAGCAAAATGATCTCCAAGAAATGATTATAGTTTTATTATTTTGCTTTTCCTTCTGTCGTCTGTTGCTGTTTTGATTTTTGTACCTTTGGTCTTATATGTAAGTTTGTAAAGGGCAAGGGGAAACACAAATGGTGGGACAAAGAGTGAACAAATCTAGCAGTGCTACTCACTAAACACTACATTAAAAATGAACTATACTACCAGCATCCTTCAGTGAAGTTACTCCCTTTTTCCTTTTGTAATAATGAAAAACTGGGAAAGGTACTTTGAGATTATGTAAATATCTTATGTCTCATTAAACGTTTACTCACTAATTATAAAAATTAAAATTAAAAAAATGAACTATACAACTTATGGGGGAGGAAGGTTGAAAGGGAAAATCTGGGAGAACATGACGGAAGAGGTGACACTGTTCAAAAGAAATGTGCCCAATATCTGATTATGGAATTGTAACCCTTCTGTACATAATCTTTTTTATTTTTTTAATTGTGAAAATACTGTACAGAAGGATTAAAATTACAGGGGCAAGATAATGAGTACATTCCTTATCAAGCCTTGTAGCCTCCTCCTTTGTTTTCCCTTCTCATCCCTTCCCATCCTCCCCCCACAAACCGAATCAACCTTCACCCCTCCACCCCCTCACCCAATTTGTAAAGTTCATTTTTCGACATAACGATTTGTACATCTCATTGTTGCAGTGGGTCCACCTGTATCCCTATTTAAACAATTTGTTTTTTCCTTCCCCTCCACAAATTATACCAACATCAAATACAGTGAAGGCAGGGGTTATACCATGGGGGAGAAACATACAAAGCAACAAAGAAATAATCTTATAAATATGTTGGAAACAATCGCAGAAAGAAAAAAAATTTGAATACATATATTAGGGTTCAAAAATTAAAAATGAACTTCATAAGCAGGCCAGAGTAGGTATACAAAATTGGATAAAATAGGCTTCAAATTAAAAATGGTATGAAAGTAAAAAGAGACAAAGAAGGACATTAAATATTGACAAAGTAAACCCTCCATCACGGGGATATAACAATTCTAAATAAGAATGCCCTGAATCCTAGGGCTTCCAAGTTGATCAAATACTACTTAACCTAAAAATACGCATACATCCAAACACATTGTTTGTTGCTTGAGCACATCATTCTTAACTCTGGACAGGCCAACCAGGTAAAAACTTAGCAAAAAAACTTCAGAGCTAAATAACTGCAATGACAAGCTATACCTAATAGATAGCTACAGAATATTTCACCTACCAGCATCACAAAATATATCTCTCTCAGCAGCCCATGGAATGTTCTCCAAAATATATAACTTAAATCACAAGGAAAATCTGTGAAAATTCCAAAATAAAAATGAAATTACTCTTTGTATCCTGTCAGACTACGATGGGACCAAATTAGATCTTGGCATCAAAAGGCATCACAGAAAATTCTGCAACTCACAGAGACTGAATGACACATTGCTAAATCATCTGTGAGTCACTGAAGAGATATGGAGGGAAGTTCCAAAGTTTATGGAATTCAGTGGAAGTGAACACACAAAATACTACCTCCTCTGGGACACAACAGCACAGGCAATACTCAGAGGAAAATTTATAGCTTTGAGTATGTACAGCAATAAATTAGAACAATCTTGTATCACAGCACTAGGTCATTGAAAAAAAGGAACAAGCCAAACCAAAAATCAGAAGACAAATAATACAAATTAGATTAAAGAAGTAAATAAATCAGAGTCTAAAAAACCATACAAGCAATCATAATTGACTTTTATCTATTAGTAACTCAGAAATTTGCCCAATGAATGTCAATGTAGCTATTTTCAGAGATAGACTCAACCAGATAGACTCAACTCACTCAATAGTGAACAAAAAATCTTCTAGAATTCTAAGAAGTAACATTCTGTTTGACTTAAAAAAATTCTCTGTTGTTATTATTAAGCTGATTCATAGAGGGATTACGATTACATGAGTCAGGTAATGAGTACATTTCCTTTTGTGAAATGTCTTTGGTTCCCTCACTTGTTCCTAGTCCCTCCCTCCTGTCCCCATCCATGTGTTAAATAGTTCACCTTCATAAATGTTCAATTAACTCCACTGTTGCAATTTTTCACCATTTTCCCTAAAGCTCTGTCCCCACCCCTCAACTTCCTGAAGACCTTCAATGAATATACCGGCATAAGGTAAAGACAGAATCATCACAAACTATAAAGAACAATAAAAACAAAACAAAAAAGGAGACTTCTGTTTCCATGTTTTATAGTTTGTTTGAGTATGTATATCATGTTATATAAATATAATTGTTTTTTATCATACAGTCAACTCAGGCACTAAAGTATGATAAGTTATAATGTTGCTTTCTATTTAATAATGCTTTTTATTTTAACATTAAAATTGTAAGTAACACAATTCAAGTCCTAGTGAAATTTTCAGATTTAAAGTTAAATTTTCAAAATGTCTAATAGTTCCATTTTGGCAACCAAAATGAAAAACAGGGATGTTTTATGCTCAATAATGTCATTATTACATATGTACAAAAGTAAAATAAATGTAATATTAATTCAATGGAAATAAGAAATCAAATATATATGCAATGAATCAATTCCATATATTAATAGATCTATTGATAAAATTAGTGAAACTAGTAAAGATGTTTTTTCGACATAACATCTTGTACATTTCATTATTGTGATGGGTCCGCCTGTATCACTTTTTAAACCGTTTATTTTTACCCTTCCCCTAAACAAATTATACCAATGGGGAGATGGGAAGGAATGGGAAGGGGAAACAAAGGAAGAGGCAACAATGCTTGATACGAAATGTACTTATTACCTTGCCAATATAATTGTAACCCCTCTGTAGGGTATTTTCACAATAAAAAATAATAAATAAATAAATAATAAAACCCAGGACTGGCAAAAGAAATTATTTTAAGAGAAAAAAATTAATAAAACTTGTTTTAAGTAGATTACTTAAGACATGAAGCAAGTGATAATTTTCTTTTCCAGGTGAAGTTGATATACAAATCAAAACCCAAAGATTCCAGAGTTCTGTGTGCTTAATACGTGTCAATTTACACATTTGCTTGATTCATCTCAACACTATATGAAGATAACTGAAAACAGGACTAGAATAAAAAACATCATTGAAAATGTTTATTTTGTGAATGAATATGTCTTTTTTATATATCTTTATTTAATTTGAAAAATCTGGTAATTAATTTAAGTCACATCAACAATAATGAGAAATAAACAGCCTCTAGCTCCTTAAAAGACAATCAATAAGACAAAAAAGAAACAACAAAGAAGAATATTGAACCTCATTTTGCACGTAGTCTTTGTATATTGTGGTGGCTTGTAACTGTAGGTTATGTGCCTATCCCATGAATATGGGCTCAAATCACTTCGGTTACTAGACGAAAATTTCAAAATCTAAAGCAGCTAACATAGCTGTGCAACTGTTGTGGGTTTCTCTACAGTAGCAGCTGGGCATAAACTGTACAAGGGAAATAATTTGAGTGCTTTGCAGGCAAGAATGTGATGAAAAGCATACTTTTATCTTCTTAGATGAAATAAGAAGACCACATTTTAAAAGCTTACTAAATAACCAGCCTTTTAAAGAACAGTGCCATTTTTAAGGCACTCTAGATAATTCAAGTCCTTCATTCCAACCACAAACATTGCTGCCATTCACAAATCATTGCCAAGGTGAATTTCCAGTTCTTTTTGATATTTCAAATGGTTTAGGAGTAACATAAACAATAATTCAAGTTGTTGAGAAAATATAATTTAGAATAAACGAACGAATCAGATTCAACTCCATAGCATAACCTTTAGGAAAAATGAACTAAGGAATATGGGGTATCCTTTGTAATGTAATATTAGACATTAGGGAAAAATGCCAGAAACAGACTCTGCAAGGAAAAAGAAGTCTTTGATAAGATATACAAAAGATTACCCAGGTAAAAGTAATTTTACCTACATGTTCTATTATGTAACATGTTTTTGTCTGCTAATCAGAGAGACTCAAAAATATTTTTAATTATGATATGAAAAATACATCGTCATAAATGAATTAAATCAGGGAGTTGATGGTATAGGAACTGGGTGATTCTGTTAAATATTCTCAGTATTTTAAATGATCTGGTATTTTTGTATGTGTGGAATTATGAATGTATTTTATGTCTGGGCAGGAAAGATTGATTATTAGATGATTGTCTGATACCCAATGTCAGGAGCCTAACCTGAGTCAGAGTGGTAAATATGTGTGTGTGTGTGTGTGTGTGTGTGTGCCTGGAAGCATGTATTTCGAAGAAAGAATCTTATTTTCCTTAAGGTATATACTTAACTGTGTTAGTTATACTACATTAATGCAGCAGATAAAAGTAATTAACATTGCTGGGAAGGTGGCTCAGTGCTAGAGCGCTTGCTTTGCATGTATGAGGCCCTGGGTTTGATTCCTCAGCACCACATAAGCAAAAAGAAAAAAGCCAGAGGTGGCGCTGTGGCTCAGGTGGTAGAGTGCTAGCTTTGAGCTGAAGACCTGAGGGACAGCGCCCAGACCCAGAGTTCAGGCCCCACGACCGGAGCCCCCCTCCAAAAAAAATAATTAATATTTTGGTCATATGTTTATGTTTCTATGATTGCATGAATAAACTAAAAAGTTATGTTTGGGGTATGAGTTTTATGAAAGGTCAGCTGAAAGTCTAAACATTTGGAATCTTGAGAAAGCTATCAATGGCAATCATTTCAGTGTAGGTCAGTTTTAGGCAACACTTGCAAGGATACTTAATTCTATATGAAAATGCAACATTTATTGATTTTCCAAAGCTACACTATTCTCTAAATTTGTAGAAAAACAAGCTAAATTATGGAAACATAAAAATGTGATTATTTATTGCAGTTTTACACTTTAGTTTTGTCAAATCAAAATACCCTTTATTTCTACTGTATAGGAAGTAAAACCCTAAATATTACAGTTTGTGCCATATTTCACATTGGGAAGCTTTTTCTATATAAATAAGATTATTTCTTTTGTTTCTGCTTTCCTATTCATAATTCTTTTTCTCATAGTACTTTTCTAAGGACGTTTTCTCTCTCACAATTTGGGGCTTGAACATAACTCATGCTCAGTTTGCTAACAGTAGTCAGTCTATCATTTGAACCATGCCCCAGCCCAGAAATTTTTGTAGTTAATTGGAGGCACAACCTCATGAACTGTCCTACCAAACTGAAAACCATTATCCCCCAAGTCTCACCTTTCTTAATCACTACCATTATAGATGAGTCATGGGACCCAAGAGTCAATGACTTTTTATGTTTTATAGATTACACGTGTTTGCTAATAATTGTAATAATAAACTACCACAGATTGAGTAACATTAATACTGTAAATACATTTCCTCTGAGGTCATGGAACTAAAACTCCAAGATCAGTGTTTTCTTCTTCTGAGTCCTCTTTCCTTGTATTTTCAAGGCCTTCTGCTTCTCGTGGAAGAGCTTCCACTTAAATGCTACTTTTGAGATTCTGTTTCCAAATGCAGTCACTTTTTAAGGCATTGGGTTTTTTATCGTTAGCATGATTTCAGTGGGACAGTATTCAACAGATAACATATTACTTAATGGATAGGAAAAAATCTCTAATAGGAAATTATTTGATTTGGGCATGAAAGTAAGGGTATATTTTTGTAAAAATAGCAAAAGGGGTAAAGATTTCATTAGAGCTTGTAAAATGAGTATGAAGTCTTGACCTTAGACATGCCTAATTTTTACCTTGTCATACTCTTAAGTGCCTACTGTTACTGGAGCATTAAACCCAAAACCCTATACTTGTGAAACTGCATGTCTGCTACTGCCATGCCTACAGATTGTAATTGTATTGCTTATTTTGAGGTAATATCACTATTCCTGGGCCTGCTTGGACTGTGGTCCTCCTAACACAAGCAAAACACTTTGCACCCAGCAAATGCTTAGAGTTTCTGGAACTTCTTTTTTTATCTGGGCTTGCCTGGAACTGGAATTTTCTAATCTCTGTTTTCCAAGCAGATAATATTACAGGTTTGGGCCACTTTATTCAGTAAAATATACAATTTAAAAACATCTTGATATTGCCTATATTTGTGCTTAACATATATTGCTAACCTTTATTTTCTCCCTCTTTTCTTTAGTACTCTGAGTTGAAAACATTGACTTTCTTGATATGCATGGCTTTGTTTTGGATGGAATCCCCTCACAATCAAAAAAATCTCCCAAAAGTTTATGTCAAAAATCATGGAAAAGAAGGCTTCAGGTTGGAAAAAAACACTGATCTTTAAGTTATAATTGCAGTATATTTATAGTGTTAGTCAATGCGTTCTGAAGTATGAGAAGAGAAAGAAGGCAGAAATGTGAAAGGTGTCAAGTCTCTGTAGAATTTCTGTAGTTTTCACTTCATGTTATCTTTCTTCCTTAAGGCTTGCTTTATTAAAGCCCTCTGGGGACTGGGACGGTGTCTCAATGGTAGAGTGCTTGCCATGCATACCTGAGGCCCTGGGTTTGATTCCTCAGCACCACATAAGTAAAAAGAAAAAAGCTGGAAGTGGTGCTGTGGCTCAAGTGGTAGAGCACTAGCATTGAGCTGAAGAGTTGAGGGACAGCACCGAGGCCCAGAGTTCAGGCCCCACGACTGGACCCAAAAAATAATATAAAATGAATAAAAATGATATAAAACCCTCTGGGTGGATATTGGTTGGACTGATTCGTAACCTTACCCAGGAAATGAAGCAGATTTTAGAAGGCAAATGGTTTGGTAAATAAAGAATGATGAAAATGAGCACAGATATTGTCACAGAATGAGCTGACAAGGTTCAATTGCTAAACAGCAAAACAAAGCAGTTTCAAGTCAGATAATCCAGATAGAAACATATATAGATAGATACATACACTTATACATATACACATATGTGAAAAAGTAAATCTCCAGTAGAATATAGAAAAATTTGGTGTGACAAGTATTAAACTATATCAAACTGGTTGCAGGAAAGGTACAGTAAAAAATCAATAGTTTAGCATAGATTTTGCATGGATTTGTAAAGGATGAAAATTCTTCCTTCATTTTATACTTTACAAATATCCTTAGTATGTTTTAAACTTTTTTTATATTGTATTTGGAGCATCTATACAATGCTGAGAATTGAAATTATATAAATTATGCAACATGTCTAGGCCAGCCTGAATAAGAACGTTCATTAGATTCTTATTTCCAATTAACCACAAGGAGAAATGGAGTTCTAGATCAGATTTTATGTAGAGCACTGGCCTTGAACACAAAAGCACCATCCAGGCCCTGAGTTTAAGCCATAAGATCTACAGAAACAAAAACATAAAATACAACATGGAGTTAGATATTTTATAATGAAGCACATTTTTATATACTCCACATTGTTAGAAAGACTAGAATTCTGTGTTAGCTTTATAACCTACCATAATAAGTGATAATGTCCATTTATTAAGCAGAAAGGCTTACTCAGATTTACAAGTTGGAAGGCTTCAGTGTATGTTCAGTTGGTTTTATTGATTTGGGGGGCCGTGACAAGACAATGTCAAGGTGGGTAGTATGTCAAAGAGAAAAGTTTTTGACCTAGAATGGTTAAAAGATAAAAGAAGAAAGTAGATGAGAGTCCATGTTCTCATAGGTTTCACTCTGAATAACATAATCTCCAGAAAAATTATTCAGATATTCTCCACAGCATGGGAGGAAGTGGAAAGTCATTTTTCTTTAACACATATGTCTTTTTGGGACATTCTAATTTCAAATGGCAACATCTTCACCAATGATAATGACTTGCCCAGGGGTTGAAGCAAATAGATATTGCTGTAAATTCGAATCAGATCTCAGCAGACTAAATATTTTATGGAATTCCTAATGAAATGTTTTATTGAAGACTGGATCTTCATATTTCACATGTGTATATCTGTGTGTACGTGTGTATGTCTGAAGGTGGCTCAGTGGTAGAGCGCATGCCTGCATGCATGTGGCCCTGGATTCGATTCCTCAGCACCACATAAGCAAAAAGAAAGCTGGAAGTGGTGCTGTGGATCAAGTGGTAGAACACTAGCCTGGAGCTGAAGAGCTGAGGGACTGTGCCCAGGCCCAGAGTTCAGACCCTATGACCATACCCAATAGATAGATAGATAGATAGATAGATAGATAGATAGATAGATAGATAGATAGATAGATAGATAGATAGATAGATAGATAGATAGATAGATAGATAGATAGATAGATAGATAGATAGATAGATAGATAGATTGTAGAACACTTTAGCCAGAAAATTGAAGGAGTATACATTATAGGATTTAATTTAAATATTTATTCACTGAAATGGATATTCTATATTCACAACTTAGAGCACTTTTAAACTATATAATTACAAACCTCATCTATTACCATCTTCCATGAAGACAGTCCTTGCTGAAAACAATCCAAATATGGTAAACCAGTTAAAATGTACGCCTTTGTCAAATGCTGTTGTTATAAAGCATGGAAGTGACAGAGCAGTTAATGTAATTCTACAAGGCCTTCAAAACAGAGCTCACACCAATATTCCTCCAACTCTTCAATGAAATTGAAAGAGAAAATTCACTATCGAACTCATTCTAGGAAGCCATCATACCCCTCATTCGAGATCTATAGACCCATTTCTTTGAACACCGATGCAAAACTTCTCAAAAAATTTTGGCCTATAGACTTCAACAATTCATCCAAAAAATTCATACACCACGATCATACAGCATTCATTTCAGGGATGCAAAGCTGGTACAATATACCCAAATCAATTAATATAATTCATCACATCAATAAGAGCAAGCATAAGAACCACATGATTATCTCAATAGATACAGAAAAAGCATTTGACAAGATATAAAACCCATTTATGATCAAGGCTCTTCAAAAATTTGGAATCCAGGGAACATTCCTCAATACAATAAAGGCTGTATATGACAAACCTACAAACAGCATTACACTTAATGGTGAAAAACTCAAGCTATGTCCTCTTAGGAACGACACAAGGATGTCCACTTTCTCCACTCCTCTTCAATTTAGTATTAGAATGCCTAGCTCTAGCAATAAAACAAGATGAAAACATTAAAGATATCCAAATAGGGAAAGATGAAGTAAAACTCTCCAGATGACATGATCTTATATTTAAAGAATCCCAAAGCCTCCACTCACAAATAACTCATGGTCATTGAAAACTTTGGCAAAGTAGCAGGGTATAAAATTACCCTCATAAATCATTGGCTTTTCTTTATGTCAACAATGAGAAAAGCGTGGCTGAAATCAGGAAAGCAACTCCATTTGTAATAGCGCCACAAAAAATGTAATACCTAGGAATCAACTTAACCAAAGAAGTGAAGGACCTCTATGATGAAAAACATGAAAAAGGAAATCAAAACAGAACTTAGAAACTGGCAAAAAATAAAAAAACAAAAAAAAATGCTCCTGTATTGAAAAGATCAACATCGTGAAAATGGCAATACTTCCCAAGCTATCTTACAAATTCAATACAATACCTATCAAAATTCCAACCTCCCTGTTCAAGGAAATAGAAGAGGCAATCCAAAAATTCATATGGAAACATAAAAGAGCACAAATAGAAAAACGATCCTTAACAAACAGAACTTTACAACTTTGGTTGCGGGGAGGGGAGGGCTGGGTGGAGTGGCGGGGGGAGGTTGGGATGGGAAGGGGAAACAAAGGAGGAGGCTAAAATTCTTGATAAGAAATATACTCTTTATCATGTCCATGTAATTTTAACTCCTCTGTACAGTATTTTCACAATAACATAAAAATCTTAAAAATAAAAAGTCCCATAAAAAAAGAAAGTGGCAAAACCTCCCATGCTCCTGGATTGGAAGGATCAACATCATGAAAATGCCAATACTTCCCAAGGCTATCTAAAATTCAATGCAATAACTATCAATATTCCATCCTTGTTCTCCAAACAAATAGAAGAGGCAATCCAAAATTTCATATGGAACAATCAAAGACCACAAATAGAAAAACGATCCTTATCAGACAGAACAGTGCTGGAGGAATATCAATACCAAATTTCACACTTTACTACAAAGCCATAGTAATCAAAAGAGCTTGGTACAGGCACAATAACAGTCTTCAGGTCCAAGGGAATAGAATTGAAAACCTAGAAATGAACCCACAGACCTATAACCATCTAATCTTCAATAAGGGAGCTAAAAAAACAGAATGGAAGAAAGACAGCCTCTTCAGTAAATGGTGATCTTAAAACTGGTTAATCACTTGTAGAAAACTAAGGCTAGACCTTATATATCACCCTGCATCAGAATCAACTCCAAATGGGTCAAAGTCCTGGAGTCATATCAGACACACTTGGTCTCCTTGGCACAGGCCAAAATTTTCTTAATAGAGACTCAGAAACACAACACATCAAAGAAAGGTTGGACAAAATGGGATTTCATGAAATTGCAGAGCTTCTGCATGGCAGTGGATAAAGCTATCAAGATCAATAGAAAGCTCACGGATTGGAAGAAGATCTTCACTAGCCATACAACAGACAAGGGTCTCATAAATAAAATATACCTGGAACTCAAAAAATTAAATTACCCAACAACAAATTCTCAAAGGCACATCTGCCCAATAAATAAGTGAGCTAAAGACTTAAAGACAAACTTCTCTGAAGAAGAAAGAAAGATAGCCAATAGACACATGAAGAAATGCTCAACCTCCCTAGCCATAAATGAATTGCAAATGAAAAGAACATTGAGATACCACCTCACCCCAGTTAAAATGGCTATAAATAAGAACTCTAATAACACCAGAACCTGGAGGGGATGTGGAGAGTAGGGAACCCTATTGTGTTGGTGGTGGGCGTGTAAACTTGTTCAACCACTGTGGAAAGTAGTATGGAGGTTCTTCAAAAGACTCAATTTCACTTTTGGGCACTTACCCAAATGATCACAAACATGACCATACTAAAGCTACCAGCACAAGTATGTTTATTGCAGCATTATATACCATAGCTAAAATATGGTACCAACCCAGATACCCCTCAGTAAATGAATGGATAAAGAAAATGTGGTATATATACACAATGGAATTCTATACCTTGATCAGAAAGAATGCAATTGCCTCATTTTATTAGGAAATTGAAAGACTTGGGAAAAATTATATTAATTGAAGTAAGCCAGACCCAAAGAAATATAAGTCTCATGTTTTCCCTTATTCGCAATTACTAGTATATGTCTTGGACAAGCAGAAATGATCAGATAAGTTGATGTTAGGTGAAATGAACCCAAAGATAAGGACTCAAATTTTTTTTTCTCTTGCTATTGTTTTTAGCATATTTATAAGATGATTTCTTTGTTGCTTTGTATGTCCCTCCCCTGTGACATAACTCTTGTTTTCACTGTATTTGATGTTGGTATAATTTGTGGAGGAGAAGGGAAAAACAAGTTTTTTAATTAGGTATACATGTGGTCCCATGCAACAATCAGATATACAACAACTTATGTCAGAAAATGAATTTTACAACTTTGGCGCCTGGGTTGCTTTGGGGGGAAGATGGGAAGGAATGGTAAGGGGAAACAAAGGCGGGGGAAACAATGTTTGATAAGAAATGTAATCATTACCTTGCTCATGTAATTGTAACCCCTCTGTATGTATTTTCACAATGAAAAATCATGAAATAATAAAGTAAAAATCCATGTCAATTTTTTTTGGTGGTCGTGGAGCTTGAACTGTGGGCCTGGTCGCAGATTTCAATGAGCTCTTTAACTCATTGATACCACTGTACCACTTGAGCCACAGTGTGGTTTCTAGTTTTCAAGTGGGTTATTGGAGATAAGAGTCTCACAGACTTTTCTACCCAGGCTTGCTTTGAACCACTATCCTCGATCTCAGACTCCTGAGTAGTTAGGTTTATAGACATGAGCCACCAAAGCCCAGATCCAAGTCAATGTTTAAGAAGCAAGCTTACTGAAACTTCTGGCTCTGGCTTTTTCCAATAAACAAACTTACTTTCTAGCATTAGTTTATAACTATGAGTTATTTTTAGATGTAACTGTGAACTTTTTAATAGAATCAAATTTAATTTTTAATATTGCTCAGTATCTCACAAAATCCACTGTAATTGACTTTCCCCAAAGTTAATTATTACATACTATATTACTCACTATTATTACAGTCTATATTACATATAGTGTGAAGCGAAAATAGTTTGGACCATTTCACATAAATTAGTAGATGCTATTTTAGCATCATAAATTCACATCTGTGATTTTAAAAGATGGAAAGAAGTTTTTAGAGTTAAAATCAATTATAAATGTGTAGTGTGTCCCAATGAAAGCAAAAATTCTGAGTTCATACAGACAAAATTATTTTATTTCCACTAAAGACTTTGAAGTAATACTGTTTGAAATAGTGAGGCAGTAAGAGTAAGAATTCAAATCATGTCAAACAATGTCTCTTTTATTCTACTACCCCCTCCACTAACAAGACCTATCTGGTCCCAGATGTCACAAAACTTCAAGTATCTGTCTTAGAAATCTATTTCGAAAAGTTCTAAATCACTGATTCTTTTTGTAGTTTCTGTTATATGAAAAAAAATATAGACACAAAACAATTGAAATAAAATGCACAGATATGTTGAAGTCACCACAGCTGGAAAAACAACCAAAAAAGTAGAACTCCCTCAGGAACAAAAACATGTGCTCAGTTATTTTTAAGCACAAAAACCTAAAATACATGTTACCCTTGACTAGAACCATAAAGATAACTGTGTCTCAGAAATACGGTTGTGTTCATTTGTAATTCAATTCATCTAGATGAACCTAATATAGCAAATCCCTTGAATGGATCAAATTGTTTAAAAGAAATGTGACTGTAAGTGGAGTGAGATCTGCACATATTTAAGAGAATAAAATAACAAAAATCATGACATTTTAAAAAATTCAGAAATGCAATGAATGTCTAATAGTATCCATATTGAGACATAAATCCTACTGATTTAACAAGAACAAAATATGCAAATAGTAGAATCTAAGCAGTGTACCTGAGTGTACATAATTTTAAACTACTCCAAATTACACTTTGTAGAAGATAGAATGTGGTTTATCTAAAAGAAAATATCAACCCATGATATAAATGACATTAAAAATCTCATGAAAAGGGCTGGGAAGGTGGCTCAGTGGTAGAACACTTGCCTTGCATGCATGAGGCCCTGGTTTCTATTCCTCAGCACCACAAAAGCAAAAATAAAGAAGGCGGAAGTGGCACTGTGGCCCAAGTGGTAGAGCACTAGCCTTGAGCTGAAGAGCTGAGAGACAGGGCCCAGGCCCAGAGTTCAGGCCCCATGACCGGACCCTAAACAAAAATCGAATGAAAAGAGAGTAGTAGTTTCTGGAAAATAATAGTTTAATAAATGTTGCTCAAAAAATCTTTCTACTACTGACAAAATTGCACACATATTTAGTTAGATCTAAAAAAGACCGAAGATACTCAAGCTCATTTGAAACTTTGCCAAAGTAGCAGGATACAACTGTAACATTATTATGGATGTTGACTCTGGCATGGAATTCATTTCCTCTTTGATCTGACAAATGAATATATGAAAAAACCGAACTTCAACTAAATATCAAGTCCTAACTAAACATATAACCAGAAAAGTCATCATGCAAGCCATATTGCAACTGGGATAAAAGAAAAATCAGTCATACTGATTCTGTATTTATTGTAAATGTTGACTTTTTCATAAATTATTTCCTTTAGCTTGCATTTTTAAAACATTGCTTTAAGTGTATATCTTGGTAACTAATTTTGGATTCCTCCTTCAATATAATTCTGAGTATAATGTATCACATCAATTCCTAACCCATGAAATGATTTGTTGATTACAAAACAAATGGTAATAACCACTGTCTATAATACACAAAATCTCATAAGCATGACACCAGTAAGCATTGGTTAACATTTGGTGTCATGGTCTCATGACTGATGAGGCCTATCTGCATGAGCATAATTGTACCTAGATTACTTAGCCTAAATTTAACAACTGTTAAAAAATGTTTATATCTTTTTTTGTCACCCATCAGAGATAAAACCTGAATATAAAGCCTAAGGAAAATGATACGGTAAGAATTTAGCTTTTCTAAATATAAAGTAAACAAAATGCAGCACAGAGTAACTCTGGTGTAAAGTCAACCTACTTGTCCAAAACATTCTAAGCATTTCCTTACAATGTGTATTATTCTCAAGAAATGAATGGGTAATGTGAAAAGAGGACTAACCAAGCATTGTCTTCAAATATACATAAATTGGATTTACCTCTTTATTTTGCTATAAGCATTTTTGATAAAAAACAGTTTGAATAATTGATTTCCAGATCAAGTATAATATATCCTACTTGCATATACCAAAGTACATTCAGAAAATGGTATATAGCAATTAAGTATAGAAAGTCCGGGAAGAAAAAATCGCATTTCTATACTATGTGATCCCCAATTCTTCGGTATTTCATTCTGCCTCCATTTAATGAATGTGATTATTTAAATGCTTTATAAAGTATTAATTAAAATCGATCAGTGTCCTAGAATACAATTTTGTATAATTTTATCCTAGAATCATGCAAGAACTGCCCAATCAATCATGACATACATCACATTCCATTGGTATTCATATGGATAGGAATGAGTTTCTTAGGATCTCCTGCCATTTGGAAGTGGCAGGACCAGGATTCCAACTGTGGGCTCCAACTCCCACCACTTAAACCTGAGGATAGGGGACTCACGGGTGTGTCCAAGAACATCAGCAAAACCAATGATGAGGCAGGCACCAGTGGCTCCTCCTTTATACTTACAAGGCTGTGATAGGAGGATCATGGTCAAAGTCACTCTAAGCCAGAAAATCCTTGAGACCCTGTCCAACTTCAATGCCAACAAAGCCAGAAGTAGAGCCATGTGGCTCCAGTGGTAGAGAGCTAGCCTTGAGCAAAGAAGCTCAGGGACTGTGCCAGATGCTGAGTTCAAGTTCCGAGACTGGCAACAAACAGACATACACAACAATTTGTGCAGCCATGGGGCTCAAGCAGGTCACCTGCTTGTCTCCAACTGAATTGGACAGAGTTCCCTGGGAAAGGGGCTGGGGGAACCACTGTCATCTTAACTCTGCCCATTCTGCCTGCATCACAGGATGCTGGCCACACCCCCATTATTTCATGATTCTTTCTGACCAATGGGATACAAGAATTGTGGCCACGCCCACATTCCATGTTGCCTGGTAGATGGATACACTGAGGTTGATATCTACATGGGGGAAATCATACCACAGGAGCTTCAGGCACCTGGCCCACCTGGCAGCTCAGTGCCAGACTGAGCTGGAGCTACAGCACCCAGCCCCATGAGCTGCCACCACAGCATTCATGATGATGGGAAGTGGGACACGTGGGCGTCCAAGAAGAAAATCTGCTTTGTCCACAACCTGCCTGATGAGGTGGACTTCCAGAATCCACCAGGTGAGCTCCACCATCGATGCAGCCAGCTGTCAGCACACATCCAAACTATTGAGGAGTCCCTCGTGGCGTGTAAAGAGCAGATGTTAGTCCTGAATGAGCTGTTTTGGGAGAAAGACGAGTTTGTGTGCTGGTTGTCCCAGAAGAAGATGGAGAAGAGGAGAGTGCTGCAGGAGCTGCTGTCAATCCTCACAGGGGAAGGCATGGACAGCAGGCTCCAGATGCCAGCACAAGCTGAGGCCCCCCCCCCCACCAATGCTGCTTCAGATGCATCAGGGCCTGTGGTGGATGAAATGAGGGAGGAGCAGAAAGGTTTTGAAGAATTGCAACTTGAAGAGAGCGTGGAAACTGCCAGAGGATAGGTCAGGGTTCTCGTCACACAGAGGCCTCCCCCAAGGAGCACGTCCTGCTGAAGATGCCCCAGAAACAGATCTGCCCACAGCTCAGGTGAGGAGTGCTCCCTCCCTTTCTTCTGTAGACTGATGCAGATAATGACTCTCCATGTGACATACTGACTCTCAAAAGCCTTGGCAGCGACCAGAAGTAAGTGGTCAGGTGGCCTTCTCTCAGGCCTCCATCTGCTGGGTGATGGGAAAGTTAAACTGGGGGTTGGGTAAGGCAGAGGCTGCCAGGAGGTGGCCCAAGCTCAAGGGACATCTAATGCTCATTGTTGGCCAGGGAAGAGGCCCATGTTATGCTTATCACAAAGAACACATTGTTTTCAAAGGGGAAAAAGCCTCCAACAAGGATTTATTCTTCCAGTCCTGGGGCTTGAACTAAGGGCCTGGCCACTGTCCCTGAGCTCTTTTAGATCAAGGTTGGTGCTCGACCAGTTGGTCCCCACTTCCCCTTCCAGCTTTTTCTGCGGGGAATCAAGCACAGGGCTTCAGTCATGCTAGGCAACCACTCTAACACTGAGTCACATTCGCAGCTAGGATGATTCACCACTCCCAAACCCATATGGCCATTCCTCAGATAAATGGGAAGTAGAGGCTAGGATGAATATGAAGCACCTCTGCTTCACACCGAAATACTTCCCCGCCCCCTATTCCCACATCCTTAGTTGAAGTTTCTCTTCTACCATTGAGGAATGAGGGAGGGAGTGTGGAGTCCCGAGAGAGGAGTATCAACAACAGTGGCTCCCTGAGCCCCACATCCTCCCCCACACAAGGGGTCCTCCAGATTCCAATCTTACCTGACTCAATGTGGAGTCTACACTGTCTTCTCACCACTGCAAGGCTCAGGATGAAATAAAAGTCAACCCTGGGCTCAACCCACACCCAGGGTGGAAGCTCCTAATCCCAGACCTACTTCCACCGCTTACTGCCCGGAGTTAGGCCAGATCCACCCCTCACCACTATGTTGGCGGTGATGACCTCATGGATGGATTCCAGGAAGAAGGTCTATGGCAAAGAGCAGAAGCAGCAAGGTGAGCATGGCAGAAGGAGGTGGGGTGATTGCTCTGGGATCTTCCTCCTTAGAGCCCTCCCTTCCATCCAGAGCCATGCTGACCCAAAGCATGGACAAGGCCAGGGGTTGAAACAAGATGGACCAGCATGGGACTAAAGGAGGCACTGCTTTGTCGTGGAGCACTTGAAAATTCCAAATATATTTGGCCAATGCCAATCCCAAAGCCAACGTGCAAAGCTTCTCCTTGTTGTTGTTGGCCATGAACACCCTCCCTGAGCTCTTATTCTCAAGGCTGGTACTCTACCACTTGAGTCACAGGATGAGTTTTGTTTTCTGACGGTTCATCGAGGATAAGAGTCTTGCTTGGCACCATGATCCTCCAAATCTCAGCTTCATGATTAGCTAGGATGCCAGGCATGAGCCACCAGTGCCCAGTATGCAATGACTTTTGAAGGCATCTTGGCGGTTTTGTAAAGGAGCTCCAAAGGGCCTGGATAGACCATGACCAAATCAAGGAGCTGGGATCGGATAAGGATGACCTTCTCCCCATTCTGTTCCCCAAAATTGAAGATGCCAGGTAGTGGTGTATGCATCAAACACCTAGGCCAGCAGCCACCAGGCTTAGTGGGGAAAAAGTAGAGAATACCCAAAGATTGCAGTGTAGAAATCTCTATTTGCATGCATGTGGGGTGTGTGTGTGTGTGTGTGTGTGTGTGTGTGTGTGTGTGTGTGTGTGTGTGTGTGTGTGTGTGAACTCAGGGCCTAGGCTCTATTCCTGAGTTTTCTTGCTCAAGGCTACTGCTCTGCCACTTGAGCCACAGCCCCACTTGCTTTTCGATTGTTAATTGTAGGTAAGTGTTTCAAGGATTTTCCTGTCCAGGGTGACTTGGAAGCATGATGGAGACCCCAGGGAAGCAATAGTAAACACAACTCACAGGTACAATCCCTATGGTGGGCGACTCCTGCACCCTGGTGGCCAGATGCAGGACATGAGGTCCTGTGCCATTGTCCTCTAGAGTTCAATTTTGAGAAGTGACCATGGCCGAGCTGACTTTTGCTCACCCTGGGTGCTGATGCCAGAGCAGGTCTGTTCCAACCTAGCCCAAGAGAGCTCCAAGAGGCCCAGCTTCCCAGGGGCACAAGGAAGAGAAAGGTCAGCTCCAGGCTGAGCTAAGAGCCTTTGCCCACAGACAACCCAACTTGGCCTTCCTTATCACCATAAGACCTGTCAAAGAACAGCCCCCAAAAAACCAAAATTGGAGCTGTGCCTCCAAATGGTAGAGCTCTAGCATTGAACCAAAGAGCTCAGGGACAGGGCCCCTAAACTTTGAGTTCAAGCCCCCAGCTGACCCTCCCCCATAAAACACAGGTTGGCTAAATGTGAACTACTAGGATTTGTGAAGTGTTTCTGAAGAATGGGTATACTGAAGAAAGCACCCTAATTCTAATGAAAGCGGAACCTGTGACATACAGCTATGTGCTGAGTCCTTCAAAGAGCACTATTTGCTGGGTCCTTCCCACATGGGGGTTTTGTGCTGAGTCCTCAAAAATATGCTGTTTACTGAGTCATCCCAAAGGGTGCTATGTGCTGAGTCCCTGAGAAGAGTGGGCCGTGCTCGGTTTTTCAAAGGGTGCTGTGTGCTGAGTCTGTTACACGACGTACTGTATGCCAAGTCCTTCAAAAGGTGTGGTGTGCTAATTCATCCCAAAGGGTCCTGTTATGTGCTGAGCCCTTGAGAAGAGAGGGATGAGGTGAGTTTTTTTAGTGCTGTGTGCTGAGTCCTTTACACAGGGTGCTCTGCACTGTCTTTCATATATTGCTGTGTGCTGAGTGCTTTCACAGTGTGGTATGTGCTGAAACCTTCAAAATTGTTCTATGTGCTGAGTTTTTGAAGGGTGCTGTGCATTGAGTGTTTTACACAGGGTACTTTGTACTCAGCCCTCCAAAGGGCTGTGTGTGGAGTCTTAAAACAGGGTGCTATGTAATGAGCCCCTGGGAAAGAGTGCTATGTGCTGAGTTTTTCAAAACATGCAATGTGCTGAGTCCTTTACACTGCAAGCTATGGACTCCCTCCTTCAAAGGGTGCTGTATGCTAATTACTCTACACAGGGTACTATATGCTATGTCATTCAAAAGGAGCTGTGTGCTGAGTCCTTTGCACGGGTACTTTGTGCTGTTTTTGGAAGTGTGCTGTGTGTTGAGTCATCCCAAAGGGTGCTATGTTCTGAGTCCTTGAGAGGTCATCCTCAACAATCACACACACACAAATACACACACAAACACACACGAGGGTCACCATGCACCTGCTTAGTATGTGGAGTGAAGGAGATGGAGGAAAGTCTCCTCCAGCGGTGGGGCTGAGGAGAGATTCGATCCCTGGGCCAGGTACTGGGGTTGGGGGGGGAGTGCTAAGTTGAGGTAAGGCTGCAATTGCCATGGCCTGGAAGCCTTAGAGCCCAGTCAGGGATGTGATTGCGGCCAGGGGTAGGAGGTGTGCCCTAGGGGGGAGGGGGGCCTAATGGAGGAGGAGTCGTGGCCCTGGGGTGCGCTGTGGTTGCAGCGATGGGGGGGGGAGCAGCTGCACCTGCATGGTGGCCCAGGAGTGGAGTGGGGGAGCAAAGAGAGAGAGAACAGAGAAAAGAGCAAGCACAAGCAGGAGGGGAAGCCTTTTCAGTGGCTGGTGGCCGCTGCAATCAAAGCACAGTCCTGGACAGGAGCGTAAAGCACTCAGAGCCAGCAAGGCAGGCACATCACCTTGGGCAGCCCCACGGGGGCCCAGCGGCCATGGCTGCCCTGAATCTGGCATGGGGAGCATGGTGGCGGCTTCGGTTGTGGAGGCAGCGGAAGCAAGCAACTGAGGAGGCGGTGGCAGCGGTTATGGTAGGGATGGCAGCTGGTGCAGCCTGCCTGCAGCTGCCTCTACCCCTCCCAGCAGCGCAGCATTTCAAACATGGCTCTGTGGGCTCAGATCAGTGCCCTCTCGCATTGTCCCAGCGGAGATGTCAGGTCCCTGGCTGACTTGCAACCCCGACCCGGTCCCGGCCCCTGGTCCTTGCACTCTAGGCCTGGGTACACCCAGAGCCGTTGCCTACAGCTTCTCCCACCAGCAGGCTTGAGTGGCCTCTACATGGGCCCGCATTTGGGGACTCCCACACACTGCGAACCCTCTCCCTCCTCCCTTCCTCGCAGACCCAGAGCGCCTCCTGCCTCCTCTCTCCAATCCTGCCCAGGCCTCTCCTGTGCCCAACAGTCCACCCTGGCTCTGCCACAAATACGCCCCAGGAGTGGGGGATGGGTGTTGACCCGGGGATCCCACCCCCATCCCTAGTGGCCAGTATCCAGGAAAAGGGCAGATGCAGGGATGGGTGCGGAGGGGGCACCAGAGAACCCTTGGCCTAGAGCAGTGGAAGCCACACAGCCACATCTGCACCCTTCCTCTCCATGGTGGAAACCTTGTGGCTTTAGTCAGAGGTGGGAAGCAGCACCTCCACACCTGCCTTCTCGGGTTTTTTCCTTTTTGCTGGAGGTGATGGGTGTTGGATGCAGAAGATAGGCCTCCCTTGCTGTGTGAACCCTTGTCTTCTGTGTTAGGTTACGCTTTTACCTGAGGAGGGTCCCAGACAAGCCCACTAGGGAGGTGAGGGCACTGGGGGTCAGATAGAAGGTAACTATCTGGGAGGAACACACCCCCTCTGAAACACATACACCTGTCCTGTCCTTCCCCCACCCTAGCTGTGAACAGTACTCACAGGGTGATCAAATTTCCCAGCTCTGCCAGCCTCTGCTGGTGCTCCTGGTCCATCTGGTCTCCTAGTCCTCCCCAGTCACCCAGAAGCATCTAGGCTGGAAGTAGGTGCCGGAACCAGCCAGCAACGAAAGGAAGTCCTGATTTAGGGGGCGAGGATGGAAAAATAAAGACATAAGACAAAGGATGGGGTCGGGAGGTCTGCAGCTCAAGACTGCAGCCCCGTTTATTTTTAACTCTCCTTATTTATACTATTAGAAGTCAAGAGGTAATCTAAGGTCACCATAGTGCAGAAAAGCAAGAAAAGTCTTTAAGAAAAACAAGGGTGCAGAAAGAAACAAGAGAAGGTCAACTGCTAGAAAGTAAAGCAAATTCTACAGACATAGCAAGGCAAACCCGGACACCTGGTGTTTTTCTTGAAAGCCAATTCCTTGTACGTGCCTTCAAGTGAGCACAAGGGTCAAGATGACCTTGGAGCTTTACTGTCAGCTCCCAACAAGTAGGGAGTCCATCCATGTATGTAGCCTTTAGGATCCCATCAAATTCCCCAACAATGCTCCCACCCAAGGTCAGACAGCCCTCTGGATGCACCATGACCACCTGCTTTGTTTTCTGTCCCGGCTCTGAGGAGTCACCTGTCTCGGCATTCCTTCACACAGTGTCCTGGCGTAGGGTTTTGGTGAATGGGGAGTCAAGGGTGGTTGTTCCCAATGGGAAGGGTTTGGCCCTGGGGAAAGGGAGAGGCAGGGTGGTTCTGTGTTGTTAGAATGGTGTTCCCCTTGGGTGGGAGCCCCTGGTTCTTAAAAGGGAACCCCCATGCTTGGGCTTGTACATTGCCCAGATGAGGAACCAACAAACTCAGGAGAGGCACTGCTCTAAGTCTGTGTGCTTGTGTGTGTGTGTGTGTGTATGTGTGTGTGTGTGTGTGAGAGAGAGAGAGAGAGACAGACAGACAGACAGACAGACAGACAGACAGACAGACAGAGATCATCTTTCTCCTTGTACAGCCTGACTGTGCTTAGGTGAGTGATCAGTTGGCATATTGCAAGTGCTGCATGGTGAGTGTTCTGTGACCAGTTTGGATTTGTGTGTGTGTGTGTGTGTGTGTGTGTGTGTGTGTGTGTGTGTGTTGGGAGAGCAGGGAGATGATAGAAATGAAAATATATTTAAGTCACCATATTTAAAAAGAGCAAAAGCATTTTATTTGTGTGTATGTGTGTATTTGTTGTTCTTTTTCATAATGCCCAGTATGAGCCCAGCCACAATTTTTGTTTTCTCCTTCACTGTTTCATGGCTCCTTTGGGGAAGGTTTCAGTATATATTCATTTCCACCTCTTTCCACCTCCCTCTTCCCCTTTCCTGTAGCCCACAGTAGCTGCTGGACCTGCGTGGGTCTTTCCTAGGAGGCCTGTGTGAACTGAGTGGACACCTATCATTCTGTCTTCAGCCAGAAGGCTTGTGAGGCTAGTGGGACCACAGCTCACTCATCCAGCCAGACATTCTGCTCTCATGTGTATAGTTGGAGCTAATTCAAGGGTTGAGAACGTGTCTGCCAAACATAATTAAGGAACAAGATAGGTGGGAGTAGGGCCGGGGCTGTGTAGCTTGGGGAGTGGTGAACACTGTGACATGGCAAAAGGTTCACCACAACCGAGGATGAGAGGAGAACCTTACCCATGGCATTGATGGTGTCTGTGGGCATCTGAGAAGGGGGATCTGGGCCCTCACTGGTGGCATGGATTCCCTCCTGGGCCAGTGCATCCATGTGCATTCCTCCCTGGAGTCCTGCAGTCTCCAATCTGTGTCCCACCTGGCCATTTCCAGCTGGGCAGTGGTAGGTAAGTGTGTTTCCCTTCCTGGAGCTTGCTCAATATCAGGCTGTGACAGTTAGCTAGGGCTCTCTGAACGCCAATTTCTGTAACCTGCTCCAGACTGCCTGGAAGGAAAAGGGGACCACTGACTTTGGAACCCTTTAAGATTGATTGGGACAAGTGAAATGCCACCTTTTCCAGGTTTTTTTCTTGAAGCTGGCAATTTCCACTAATGCAACTAACAACCAAAAAGAAAATGCCAGAAATGGATGTGTACCTCAAGCCATAGACTGGTGGCCTTGAGTAAAAAGGCTCAGGGACAACACCCAGGCTCTGAGTTCAAGGCCAGGAGTGAGACAAAGAAAGGAAACAGAGAGAAGAGGGAAGGATGAAGGGGAAAAAAGGAAAGGAAGGAAGAAGAGAGCATGCGAGCCTTGGTTTGGAGTCTCTGGATCAAAGGAGCCAACCATTCACAATCTCTGTGAGTAACATTTCAGAGCCTAAAGCCAGTATGTAGGACTAAGCCACTGAGCCTTCAGCAACTTCATGACTTCTAGGAGCTCTGTGGAAACCAACAGCAGGGGGAAGCAGCCTCGGGTAGACACTAGGGCTCAGGGTGGGTCACCAGGTTTCAGTCATCTGGGCCCCAGCAAGTTTGTTTTCTGGTCAGATAATAAGAAAGTGTCTAAGGGCTAGGGAGGTGTTGGGTGTTAGGGTGAGGGAGTGTCAAGGGCAGGGCAAAGGATAAGCAAGAAGATGAAAAGGGAGGACGATCCCAGGTCAGGTGTGTCAGGACATTGGGGCCATGACAACATAGACCACCAGTTATACAGTTTTTGACCCAGCCACACTTCTATTAAGAGTCCTAGCACCTTGGATTCACCATTGACTGCCTGGCTGTCGTCCACTTCAGGGTGCCTGTGGAGTACATCCTTGGGGACTGGGACTTTCGATGGCTCAATCTGAAGATGACACCTCCGGTGTTCATTCCTACACCAGAGACAGAGGTAAGTGGACCACTGGCACAGGACAGCCAGGGAATGAGGACAGAAGTCGGGACCTGAGTTACTTCGAGGCTTCCTCTAGGGGGCATAAGGACCACGTGTCTGCCACTCTCAGAGGCAGAGGTGGGTCTCTTTGCTGGCTCAGACTTTAGTCTACATGGCAGATCTGGGATTCATAGAGGGCTGACTGAAGGTGGGGGAGGGTTGGGTAGAGGCTGGTGGGAAAACAAAAGGCAATGGGGTCTGAGCAGGGTTGTTTCTTTGAGGAAATTCACAACCAAAGAACATTGCTGAGATGGATCAGCCCTTTTCTCCTTCCTGAGAGAGAGGGACCTAGAGCCCTCCAGTCTGAGTCCCTTGGCTGAGAAATCCTTTCATATTCACATCCTGTGGTTGGATAACTAGAACTCATCTTGCTGCTCAGTGTCAAGGCAGGACAGTGAGAGATCCTGAGTCGTTGATAAGATCAGGGGATCCTCAGTGTGAGATTGTACTTGAACGTCCTAACTTGGTGCATGGTCAGTCCCATCTAAGACTGCCATGATGTAGGACATAGAATATAGAGAATCAGAGCAGGATGGGGTCTGTTCTGGGAGGCTTGAGTATTTTGTGTGAGCTTTGAGCTCCCGTGTGCCCACCTGCTTTCCTTTCTTGGGTGGGTCTTTGCGAGAAAAAACTTGAAACCAAGGATTGGGTCTTGTCCCTTGTCTTTGATGCTCAAAGGTAGTACTCTACCATATGAACAAAAGCTCCACTTCCAAATTTTTTGGGTGTTTAATTGGAGATAAAGAGTTCTCATGGACTTTGCTGCCAAGGGTGGCATCCAACTGCAGTCCTCAGATCTCAGTTTTCCGAGGGGATAGAATGAAAGGGATGGAAAAGTATCTTTGGCCGGGTGCCAGTATCTCATGGCTGTCATCCTAGGTACTCAGGAGCTGAGATCTGAGGATCACAGTTCAAAGCTGTCATAAAAGACCTTGAGACTCTTATCTCCAACGAGCCACCAGAAAACTGGAAGTGGTGCTGTGGCTCAAGTATTAGAGTGCTTGCCTTGAGCTGAAGAGCTCAGGGACAGCACCCAGGCCCAGAGTTCAAGCCCCACAATGGAAAAAAAGAAAAAAAAGAAAAAAATCTATGCCTGCAAAGGATGGTAGAGGTGTGTGGGGTGGGGGGTGTGGGGGTGCTGTGGTTGGGAGACCAGGCTTCACTGTACAGACATTTCCTCCCCAATTTTTCCCCAGTTTGAAGCCAAAGCTTCAAGAGGACATGGCCTGTGGCAGGCAGGGAGTGGGCGAATGGGTGCAGTGGTGGGATTGTTGTGTCTGTATTCTCTCCATTGAAGGATGGATTTGGATGCTGGGTTACAAAGTCTGATATGAAGGGTTGCAAGAAGTTTGTAGCCTGATGAAGTTGGGTTTCCTCTGGGTATGCGAAGGTGGCTGAAGCCTAAAGCTGCTGGTGGCTCACAACTGTCATCCTAGCTACTCAGAATGCTGTGATATGAAGACCATGGTTCCAAACCAGCTTGTACAGAAAAGTCTGTGAGACTTGAAGGCCAATGGAACACCAGAGAACAGGAATTGATGCTGTGGCTCAAGTGGGAGAGTGAACACCTGAAGATCTAAGGGACAGTGCCCTGGCCCAGAGTTCAAACGCCATGACCAGCTACAAGAAAAGAAGGGGCTAAGTTTTCTGCACAGCGGTGTGTACAGTTGGAACTGCCATGCTGGACGATGAGACATTCCAGATATGTGAGAGGCTTACTGGTTTGTCTATAGTAGGTCTGATGAGGGTAGTGCCAACTTCTTGAGGGTGGGATGTGATCCTAATGGAGAGAGTTCATGGTTCTGTTCTCAGGAACTGCTGAAGCCTTGGGCTGGGCTGTCCGTGTGTGTGTGTGTGTGTGTGTGTGTGTGTGTGTGTGTGTGTGTGTGTATGTGTGTGTGTGTGTGGGTGTGTAGGTGTGTCTGTCTGTCTGTGTCTGTATATGTGTCTGTGTGTGTTTGGAGGTAGAAGACCTGGAGCTTGAACTCATGGCCTAGGTGCTGTTCCTGAGCTTCTGTGCTCAAAGCTATTGCTCTGACATTTGACCCACAGCTCCACCTCTGGCTTTTTGGTGGTTCGCTGTAGATAAGAGCCTCACAGATTTTCTGGCATGGGCTGGCTTTCAACCGTGATCCTCAAACCTCAGCCTCCTGAGTAGCAAGGAAGACAAACATGAACCACCCCTATCGGGTGTTTGTGTGTGTGTGTGTGTGTGTGTGTGTTTGTATGTGTGTATGTGTGTGTAGAGTGGGCTGTAACAAGGACTGCTGGACCCTTTGGTAACTTCTGACTGCTTTTTGGGGGGAGGTACATGGGCTTTGTGGCTGAGGTCTGGGGACCTGGAAGGGTGAGATGCTTGATGGGGACTCAGTACCGTTAAATTATAAGACCAAGGGATCTGTGTGCCCTGGAGCTATCTACTCCCTTGGGCCTGGTTGGTGGCAGAGGGAGCTTGAAGGACATGGGGGTTATGCCCACAGGGGGTGGCTCCCCAGTGGGACAGAGAGCATGGCCAGCACTTAGTAAGGATGAGAGCCCTGTTACTATGGAGCGCACTGTTATGGGTCAGTCTTTGGGTCTTCTCATCATGATGTCTGATGGGCGAGGCCAACCCTATTTTTAATATTGACCAGTGATCTTCAGATGTCAGCCTCCTGAGTAGATAGGATTATAGGCATGAGCCTCTGGCACCCAGCCTCTGATTCTTTTTGGTATATTAGAGTTTGAATTCAAGGCTTAAGGTCTTCTACCGTTTGAGCAAAGACTTTCTGTCTTGGGCATTTCCAAGATAGAGAATATATGCTCAGCCTGGTCTGGATCAGGATTCCCCACTGCTACCTTTCTGGCCAGACCCTGTTTATAAGAAAGTGAGTTCACTCCATGTCTATTTCGCTTTGCTGGGGTGTTTCATTTCAGCGAGTGGAGGTGGTGTGAAGAGGAAAGACCCCAGAACTGACACCTCCTGGGGGACCTTTGTTCTTGTGACAGAGCCAAGTTATTACTGTGTATGACGAAGAAGCTGCCATCAGACTAACCTGGAACAATGCTCAAAGGTACGTAGGCTGTTGAAATATCAAACCCACCCATGTCTGCTTCCCACACACAACAAGGGGGGAGTGCAGCGCAGGTGGTCCAGCACTGACCCTAGGTGATTATAAATGGATGGTGGTGGTCAGGTGCTGGTGGTTCCCGCACATCCTCCTGGCTATTGGGGAAGCTGAGGTCTGATGGACATGACTCAAAGTCAGTCCAGGCAGGAGAGTCTGTGAAATTCTTCCATAAACGAACAACCCTCCCCCCCACAAAAAAAAAGGCCAGATGTGGTGCTGTGGCTCAAGTGGATAGAGCCTCAGCCTTGAGTAAAAGAAGCTCAGAGATGACAACCAGGCCCTGAATCCAAGCGCTAGGACTCACAAAAAAAAGTAATGAAATAAATGAATTGTGGCACCTGTTATCTTACTACCAAAAAGGATGGATTCAATCTTCTCTCTGGTTCTTATAGCCAAAGGTAATGGGCTTCTCTTGATGTTCCTCTAAACCTCTCCTTCTCTCCATTTTCTTTCCAGGCTTCAGTTGCAGGATAGAATTCAGATCATTCCACTCGATATGACCTTATGTACCCTCCCCTACCCGCCTTCCTTGGGGTGGGGATCCTGGATATACTCACCTTTGGGAGGATGAGGCACCGGAGAGATAGGGTAAGTATCCCGAAACTTACACATACACAAACACACACACACACACACGCACACACACACAAACACACTCACACACATTCACCCAGGCAAACTCAGACTAGCCTTTTCCAAAGACATTTTATCCCTTTGGATTATTAACTGAACTAAGAGAGGAACTTGATTTCCTGTAACTGAGTATTTAAACTAGGGCTTGCTAGTTGACATGAAATAAACAGAAGCTCAAAAGAAAGGCTCTGGTGCCTATCAACTCTGGCTCAGGCTCACACCTGAAATCCTGGCTATTTGGGAGGCAGACATCTGAGGATCAAAGATTGAAGCCAGCCATAAGCTGGAAAGCTGGTGAGACTATCTCCATGGAGCCACCAAAAAGTCAGAAGTGGAGCTTTGGCTCAAGTGGTAGAGCACCAGCCTTGAGCACAAAAACTCAGAGAGACAGCTCCCAGATCCTCAGTTCAAGCCCACACAAAGAAATGGACCCATCTTGTTGCCCCAGACTGCCTCGGCCTCGAGTGGCCTCTCATGGAGTGTGATACAGCACCAGTCCCTGGGTAGTGTATCAGAGCCTTCAGAAATTGGGTGGTGGAAGCCAGGCCTTCCCCTTCGTGTGCTCTCAACCCACACCAGCAGGAAGGCAGAGCATGACAAGGCCAACAGCCTGCAGAGCAGAGAAGACCCCCACTCTGCCAGGGTGATTGGAGCAGGCTTCTTAGAAGCAGCACTTAAAAAGGGGTCTTGCTTAACAAGGAGGATCTGACAGGAAGCACAGAGAGTTAAGATGCTATACATAAAGGACAAGATAGAGGAGTATGTTCATTTCCAGCCAGGGCTTCTGCTAAGAAACTCGGTACAGATGTGCAAGACTGTCCTGAGACAGGTGCGAGGGGTTACAGAAGAACAGCTATCCAGGGTTGGAATTGTGTCTTAGCAGTGGTGGGCTTGCCTAGCACACAGGAAAACCTGGGTTCGATTCCTAGGTCCTGCATACACAGAAAAAGCTAGAAGTAGCACCGTGTCTCAGGTAGAAGAGCCCTCGCATTGAGCAAAAGAAGCCTGGGTACAGTGCCGGGCACCAAAGTAAAGCCCCAGGACTATCAACATAAAACAGCAGTCTGAGGGAACTTGGTGACAGCTGGATGGCTATGCCCTGTAGCTCTTAGTAGATCCATCCATTTTTTGTGTCTCCTTCTTTGACAGAGGGGAGCTGGACACACCTTCTGCCCTGGTACCCCTTGGACCCAGTTATCAACAACCCTCTCATCATCTTCCACCAGGAAATTGAGCAGCTGGCCCCAGAAATCCTCAAATACCAGTTGGGTGGGGAGGGGGAGATAAAGGGCAGGCCCTAGAATTCCTAGTTGGTCTGATCTGCCCCAGATGACCAGGCCATCCAGAGGAGGCAGAGGGGAGCTTAGAGAGAGGTATTGATGTGGAAGGGACCCTTTAATGCCTATGGCCCTACCCAGATTCTTAGCCTCTCCTTTGCTGTCCCTGAAGGATCTAGAGGAGTGACCAGTTGGTAGTGTCTAGAGGGGGACTAGTTGGAAATTCTACAGAACGAAACACCATAAACCATGTGCCAATAGCTCATGCCTCTCATTCTGGCTAATAGGGAGGCTGAGATCCAGAGGATCTTGTTTCCCCAGCACAGGCAGGAAAGTCCCATGACCGTCTCATCTCCAATCTGCAACCAGGAGTGACACCATGGCTCAAATGGTAGAGCACTGGCCTTGAGCAAAATTCATCATCAGGGACAGTACCCAAGTCCTGAGTTCAAGCTCCTCAACCAAAAAAAAAAAAAAAATAACAAGAAAGAAAGACACCCCTTGCCTGCAAGAGATGGTGAAGGAGTGGGGTTGCTGTGATTGGGAGAACAGCTGCTGGACTTAGTGTACAGACATTTCTAAGAATTCCCCAGTTTTGCCCGTGTAAAGTTACACCATGGTGGGCGTTGCCTTACCAAGAACTCCAGAAGTCGTGGCCTTTCTTAGGCAGGGAGTGGGTGAATGGGAACAGGAGGGGGAGGGTAGTGTCAATTATATTCTCTCCATCCATGGAAGAAAGTTTTTGCATGCTGGTGTCAAAGTTTGAAGTGAAGGGTTGCATGTGGTTTGTGGCCTGACAAGTTGGGTTTCCCCTGGGTGTAAGAAGTTCGCTGAAACCAGGTGCTGCCAGTGGCTCACAACTGTTATCCCAGGTACTCAGGAGACTGAGATCTGAGGATTGTGTTTCAAAGCCAGCTTGGGCAGGAAAATCTGTGAGACTTTATCTCCAGTGAACCACCAGAAAACTGGAAGTGGTGCTGTGGCTTCAGTGGTAGAGCATGCACCTTCAACTGAAGAGCTGAAGAACTGTGCAAAAGTCCAAAGTTCAAACCCCATGACCAACAACCAAAAATAAGGTAGGTGCGTTTACTACATATTGGTGTGTAGAGCAGGAAATGGCATGCTGTGTCATGAGCCATTCCAGACATGTGAGAGGCTCTCAGTTTTGTCTACAGTTGGTCTGAGGATGGCAGTGCCATCTTCTCAAGGGTTGGGATGTTCAGGTGCTCAGGAACTGCTGAGGCCTTGGGCTACTCATTTGGTGTGTGTGTGTGTGTGTGTGTGTGTGTGTGTGTGTATTTTTCCTTCATCTTTCTCTGTCCCCTTCCTGGGTTCCTGTCTGCCTCTCTCTGACCTCAGATGGTGCCCCTACTCTGCAGCAACCTTGCCTTTAGCCCCCTATCAGGGTCTACAATATGTCATAAATTTCCAGAGACTTGCATATTCCAGCTTTTCTTTGGGACCCAAGTCCAGTTGTCCATATCTTTGGCAACCTCCAGGGGATTCTGGGTTAGCAGGGCTGGCTGGCACATGTTCTCCCCTGCCACAGGGTAGGGGGGGGCGGGGGCTCAGTCATGCAATGTCCTGTCCTTTTCCTCTGCTGGGCCTCTGGCTTCATGTCCCTCCCTGGAGGCAAGCAGTGGAGTGGGGGAAAGGTGGTTGCCAGTGGCTCTGGCCAACTCGAACCTGATAGCTGACTGAAAGCTAGCCAAGCAAGGAGGATCCAGGGCTACATGTGAGGTGAGGCCAAGGTGGCTTGGAAGTATCCGTCGGTGTCTAGGAAATGTCAATGTACTTTACCACAGGAAAGTCTGTCTTTTGGCCCCAGCTGGGCCTCTGTAGGTCCTTTAGACAATTCCAGATGCCAGATGCCCAGAATACAGAGGCACAGACTTTAGATTCCTGGGCCAGGGAACTGGGGGATGAGAGACTGGTATGGCCAATACCTCAATGTTCTGGGGCATTGGCCTTGATGTTGCGATGCCCCTCTTGTGTATGTTCACTTCTTAATCCAGTGCTGGCCACACACTGGCCACTTGTGGAAGTGCTGTGGAAGTGGCAGGAGCGGAAGTGAGATATAGGATGACCAAAATCTGGATTTATGGTCTGTGGGAATGGGGATGGAAAGGGTGTCCATTAAGAAAAAACATCTCAGAGCTGGAACTCAGGGCCTAGCCACTGTCACTCAGCTAACACTCTACCACTTGAGCCACAGCTCACCTTTCATCTTTTTTAGTAGCTTAGTGGAGAGAAGAGTCTCATGGACTTTCCTGCCAGGGCTGGCTTCAAGCTGCCATCGTAAGAGCTCATTCTCTTGAGTAGCTGGGATTGATGGTATGAGCCATTGGCAACTGCTAAGGATGTTACCGTGTGTACGTGCATGTTTGTGCACGTGTGTGTGTGTGTGTGTGTGTGTGTGTGTTTACGAATCTTGAACTCAGAGCCTAGGTGGTATCCTTTAGCTTTTTCGCACAAGGTTGGTGCTGTACCACTTGAAATATGGTAACTCCGCTTCCCAGCTTTTTGGTGATTCATTGGAGAGAAGAGTGCCCAGGCTAGCTTTGAATCTTGATTGATCCTCAGGTGTCACTCTTGAGTAGCTAGGATTAAAGGCATAAGCCACTGGCATCCAGGTACAAGGATGTCTTCTCATACTCTCTTCTGTTCTAACACATTGTCTACTTGCCCTGGCCTAGATCCTCTGACCTTCACATCAGCTCCCAGAAGCCGCTGACTGTGTGGAGAACATAAAGCTCAAACTTGATCCTATTTCTTTGTCCTCAGGGGAGGGAATGTTTCCTCTGAAGCCTGGGGTAGAAGGGGTAGCTGCAGATGGGTTCTGGGCTGGGAGAGAGGTACTCTGTTTTAGCCAAGAAGGGAGGTGTGGCCAGATGCCAATAGCTGAAGCTGTCCTATTCCTAGCTCCTGGGGAGGCTGAGATGTGAGGATTACCATGCAGAGCCAGTCTAGCTAAAAGAGTCTGTGAGACTCTCTTCTGCAAATAACCAACCAAAAGCTGTAAGGAAAGCTCTGGCTCAAGTGGTAGAGTGGTAGCCTTGAATGAAAAAACTGAGGGACAGAGCCCAGGCCCTGAGTTTAAGCCCTAGCAAGAAGATGCATGGGTGCCCGTGCATGCACACACATGCTCACACACAAACCACACACACACACACACATCCCACCCCCCCACACACACAAAGAGGAAGGTGGTAATGATGAGCTGAGCTAGAACTGGGGGCAGTCCTGAGGCATAGTCACAGTAAACTCTCAAGGCAGATCAAGTGGTTTCTCCCTAAGTCCTTCTTGGGCTGAGTGGGTCTGGGCCATGGCAGTAAGTTCCATGGAATCTGCCCCTCCATCCGTGCATGGTGCCATAGGACCGAGGGAAGGACACTATGGGTGCTCTTTTGTAGTCAGTCCACAATTGCAAACTTTTATCTATCCCCAAGCACTGGAGAGGAAAGCAGGGCTCCAAGCCCTGGGACTCCTGGCATAGCGACTGCTACAAGCATCAACCAGCCGGCTGTGGATTCCTGAGCCTACAAGTCTGTCACGAACCCAACTAAACACCTGCCCAAAGTGTGCCCATAGATTCGCACTCTTGTGATACCCACATGAGTGGGCATTACCTGCTATGCCATCTTGTAGCTCCTGCCCCTCCTGGCCCAGAACTATGATCTGAGATGTCAGTTTACTGCTCAGATGCACACTGCACCCATGACTGATGCCATTCTGATGACCCGGTTGATGACCTCCATGCCCCAAGGCTGGACCCTTCTCTGATACTCTGGCCTATTCCATACACAAAGGCCGCCAAAGAGGCTGCTCTGAAGACACCTAGACATTGGGTGACCCGACCCTCAGGGGCCCATTGGAAAGTAGTCTGCCTAGAACCACAGAGTGAGGTCCAAGCAGGTGTTGGTCACCGGGCTCGAACTCTGGGTCTGGAGACTGTCCCTCAGCTCTTCAGCTTACCACTTGAGCCACAGAGCTTCTTCTGGTTTTCTGGTGGTACCTTGGAGATCAGAGTCTCCTGGATTTACTTGCCTGGGCTGGCTTTGAACCACGATCCTCAGATCTCAGCCTCCTGAGGACCTAGGAGGACATGTGTGAGCCACATGCGCTTAGCTTTTCTGGCCTTTCACCACAGTGGGCTAGGAGCTTCTGAAAGCTTTTCTTTATTTTTTTCTCTGCCAGTACTGGGGCTTGAACTCAGAGTCTGGGCCCTGGTCTCTTAATTTTTTCTCAAGTCTGGCACTTTACCACTTGAGCCACATTTCCATTTCTGGCTTTTGGTAGTTCATTGGCAAGAAAAGAGTCCCACTACCTTTCTTCCCCTGAGCTGGCTTTGACCCACGATATCTGATCTCAGTCTCCTGAGTAGCTAGGATTTACAGGGGTTAAGCCACTGGTGACATCTTTTGTTAAAGAAGAGTTCTTCCCTGCATTTGCCCTGATTCCTCCATGCAAAGGAGGCCTCTAAGGGTCAGGAGCTGTTAAAAATAAGCTTCCAGCCACTGGAAATGGCTGGGGTCCGTGGTGAAAAGCCAGGCTAATATTTCCCCTGGGCCCCATTCTGGGACCCCACCCTCTGCCCTACCTGTGACTCAAGTAAAAACTTGACCCAGTCTTGAATGTCCTGCCAGACTTGTCTGAAGCCACAGAACCTTCATTCCACCCACACCACCTGCTCTAAACCACACCTCAGGAACTTTACCCATGCTGTACCTTCTGTCTGAGGATCTCTGTCCTGTTCCACATCTTAGAACTCCTGTGGAATTTTGGCACTGGTTATATCACCTCCTGGAGCAAGTCTTTCCTTCCCTTTTCCCTCTTTTTTTTTAATATTGAATTGCTACTGATGGAACTTGTGAAGACTGACTGGCAAATGGTCTATCTTGGTGTGTGTTTGTGTCAGTCTGGGGGTTTGAATTCATGGCCTTGACAGTATCCCTGAGATTTGTGCTCAAGGATAGCACTCTAGTACTTGAACCACAGTTATACTTCTGCCTTTTTGGGTGTTTAATTGGAGAAAAGTGTCTCATATAGTCTTTCCTACTTGTGATTTTGACCCTCAGATCTCAGCCTCCTGAGTAGCTAAGATTACAGGACACCTGACCTCTACCTCTTACTTCTAACCTCGGCCCTCCTCTGAGTCCTAGAAGAATATGTCTCACCAGGGTCCGGTTTTTGCCAGTCTTGGGGCTTAAACTCAAGGTCTGGGCATGTTCTTGAGCTTCTTTTGCTCAAGGCTAGTACTCTATCACTTAAGTCACAGTGCCAGTTTTGGCTTTTTCTTTTTCTGTGGCACTGAGGAATTGAACCTAATCATGGAAGGGTGCTAGTTAAAGTTACATAAAACATGAATTATAATGTGAATGAAATTCATGGTTCCATTACTTGCTCTAAGAAAACAATTATGCCTTTTGTTTTCAATTATATTTCTTTGAGAATGTGTAACATTCATAGATTTCACTGTTAAAATTGATAACAATTATATTATATCAAGTTGATTCAAACTTGTATTTGAAAATTGCACACTTAACACAAATATACTTCCACTTTCTTTAACACATAATAAAAATAACAGTATAGCAAAACTTGGTGTTAGCCGTTCATTTGTAGAATCCTAGAAACTCAGGAGGCTAAGACCTGAATGTTTTAGTTAAATGTCAGTGCAAACAGACAAAAATGTGAAAAATTATCTCCAATTATCCAGCAAGGTGAGGATGTGGCTCAAGGAATAGAGTGTCATCAGCCATCAGCAAAAAATGTAAGGGAGACCATTAAACATTGAGTTCAAGCCCTAAATATGGCACATACACATAAGACAACAACAAAAAAGTAGGATGAGCATCAATAATGAAGACAAAATAGGAAAGATCATGAGAAATGTGTAAACATCTTGCAGACAGAAATCATTTGACAGAATTTTGATTGATGAGAGGGAAAAGTCACAGACTCATTTGTACAATCTTATTGTAGTCATTTGTGTTGAAACTTGGCTATGGGTAACTTGTGAAAGAACAGACTAGACTACCTGACAGTGCAGACATTGCTTGTGACTATGCACCATCCCACTCTGCAAAAATCTAAAATAGTGCTTGTAAATTTTTTGTAAAAAAAAAAACCACGTTAGAGACTGGTCCACGCAGACTGGGGTCCTTATTTTGAGGCTTCAGACCAATGCTTTTGTTGATAAACAGTCATATTTTATGCCTCTTCCTTTGTGCAGCTATACCTTACTTAGCTGGCACCAACCCAAGGCTTTGAACTAGACCCCTGCCTAAATCCCTCCCTTTTTTCAGCTACAACTCATTTCACATGCTATCTATGTTTTAACATTGTCTTCCTATTCTCCACAAGAAAACTCTTATACTCATGTAAACCCACTACACATAATCTAGGTAGATAAGGGAGTAAGGGTTTAGCATTGGCTGAGGCTCTCATCTGTAGGTTTGCTCCCTAATAAATCTGTGCTACACTATCTCTTTTTTCTTCATGGCTTTTGAGTCTGACAAATGATTGATTTGGTTTGATGTAATCCTATTTATCCAAATTTACTTTGGAAGTTTTGACCTGTGCCAAGGAGACCTTGTGTTTCCCCTAACTCTTCCTGTAACATTCTCAAGTTATCCCGACTTACATTGAGGTCTTCGATCCACTTGGGATCAATTCTGGTGCAGGGGTATATATAAGGATATAACTAAAGTTTTCTGTGTACAGACAATTCTTTCAGCACAATTTTTGGAAGAGGCTGTCTTTCTTCCATCCTGGGTTTCTGACTTACTTATCAAAAATTATGTGCCTATAGGAGTAGCTTTATTTATGGGCCTTCAATTCTGTTGTATTGATGAAATTCTGGGCTTCCTTTGGAAAGAATGGCATTACCCATTCCTGAGGAAATGGAAAGACTGGAAAAAAATGATATTAAGTGAAATAAGCCAGATCCAATTAAATATATGCTGCAAGGTTTTCCTCATTTGAAATAGCTGCACTATGTCCATAAATCTACAAGTTAATCCAATAGATAGTAAAAGACAAATAATTCCTCTTGGACATGATTAACTAACAGCACTCTAAACATTCACATGGCAAGAAGAAGGGAAGCTATTCTTAGGAGAGGATAACAATGGCTCAAAATGTATGTGCATATGACCAGATAAATGTTGCTGTTGCCATGAACTCTAAGAATCAATCATACATGTGAAGTGCATATATCTGTATATAATTTTAAAAGATGTCATAGAAACAACCTACTTCTCTGTAAACTCAACAGCAAGATTCTAAGTTTAGAAGATAAAATTGAGGAAAGTTTTCAACACAAACTAAAATGCACAGTGGAAAAGGTGGGAGAGAAAAGAGAAGATGAAAAGTAGAATAGCTAACTATTGAAGAATTCATAAACAATTTCTAAACTATACAAGAGAGCTGGGGTACAGTTCAGACTAATATATACAAAGCCATGGGTTCAACCTCCAAGAAGGCCTAATAATAAGTTAATAAATAGTAGTAATACAATAGTTACTTGAAATATATACTTTCATATTAGAGAGGCCTGAGTCCTCAAAAAGTAAACAAAATATTTTCAATTCTTGTACCCATTGACATAAAACTACAAGAATGAAAAGGAAATAGTTTCCTTTTCTATCCTTTCTTTTCCTTTTCTGTTTTCTTCTTTTCTTTTTTCCTTTGGCACTACTGGTGCTTGAATTTGCTCAGCCTCTAACCACTTTAGATTATTTTTCTGGCCAAGCCTTTCTTGAGCAATGATCTTTTACCTATGATTTCCACAAACGTGAGATAACAGGGAAATTACACTATATCTAGCTTACTTTGGTTTTGTAATTTCTCACTATATTTTTGTCAAAACTGGCCCTGATATCAGTCTTCTAAATCTCTGCCTTCTAATTAGCAGGGTATATTTCATCTGAAGCTTGGACCCAGACTATTTTTCAATGTAAACATTCAATATTGACTTCTGTTTTCTAGATATCAATAAATTCTATTGAGGTTAGTATGGATCTTTATGAAGTTATAAGAAGAACACAGAGATATCATTGGAAAAATTTTCCCGATTTCTTTAAATATTTATAGTATGACATCACAAGTAGGACACTA